>NW_010965869.1:2112903-2118546 GCF_000463585.1 Tarenaya hassleriana | reverse complement strand
GGAAGTCAAAGTGGGCGATGGGTGGACTTTTTTTCCCGTTGAAGCGACCGACGCTGACGTCACACTCCGCCCCCACCGACCGGCCAACTCCACCCCTCGCCTTGTAACTCAAGCGAGCCGTTTCAACTTCATTTCTCAAGCCTCTCTCTCTCTCTGTGAAAGTGTCTCTCATGGCGTTGGTTTCTGCTGCTTCGACTCCAGAGAGCATCGACCTCCCGCGATCCATGGTGATCGACGCCACTCCGCCTGAATTCTCTTCTCCGGTGATTCTTTCCGATCCCTCGCCGTCGTCCCCGCACGGATCGGGCGACGATTCTTCTACTTCCTCTCCAAACCCTAGCGGCAGCGGTTATAATCAGGTCCTGATTCCTTTGACTTCATCTGCTTTTGCGATTCAATTTGACTTCTCTTTACTGGCTTGCTTGATCTTTGAATCTGGAATTTCGATTGCTCTCTCATCTCTTGAATTTGAGCCTATTTACCCATCGTTTGTTCTGGTTGTAGTCTGAGGTTGCAATTAGGAATGAAGAGTATCGCCAGTTGTTTCGTCTTCCAGCTGAAGAAGTCAGTGCCACTATTATCTTGGCTGTCGGAAACCATTTTCTCGAGGTTTCTTTTTGGCTGTCGGACTGAATGTTTGCCGTTCAATTAACACAGGTCCTTGTCCAAGATTTCAACTGTGCTTGTCAGGAGAGTATACTTCTGCAGGTAGCTCGTTTGCTCTTCGCCAGACCTTTTTTTGGGTTTGTTTTTTCTTCTTTTCCTAGGCTGTTGAACTTTTCAATCTTTCAACTTTGGCCTTCTCTTTCCTGCAGGGTCACATGTACCTCTTTGTTCGTTATATCTGCTTTTACTCCAATATTTTTGGGTTCGAGACTAAGGTAGTCTTTACACCTTTGCAGTTGCCATCGAATGTTTTTTTTTTCTCCCTATTTTCTTATGCAATATTGATCGGTATCTGTGGTACAGAAAGTAATTCCTTTTGAGGAAGTAACTTGTGTTAAAAGAGCTAAGACGGCTGGAATTTTTCCTAATGCCATAGAGATAGTTGCTGGAGAAAAGAAGGTATCACCACTCGTTTTTCACTTTGCTTGTGGATATCGTGATCTGAATTTATCCATTTTTGTTCATTTCTTGGATCCTGCATTTTCTGAAACATTTTCTTTCCCAGTACTTTTTTGCGTCATTTCTATCACGCGATGAAGCTTTTAAGCTTATTCATGATTTATGGTTGGATCATGGTAATGCTTCCAAAGCAAAATGCGAGGTTCAAGTCGTGGAAGGACAGGTGATATGGATCAAGTTTATTAGTGCTTATCAAGTTTAAGTCGTGGAAGGACATTGTTTTGTTATGTTTACCTTGTTCAGCCTATCTGTCCAGGATTCATTTTCTGAGACCAACGGCGAGGTAAATGGAGTTACAGTTGAGAGGACCATCAACTCCGAGGAAATGGTTAATGGTTTAGATTCCTCCATCAGGTACATAAGATGCTAGTGCATGCCTCAGTTAGTTGTTACCGCTCTATGGCTCATTCTACCTTTTGCTTCACAGGGATGAGAATATTTGCATTTCAAGAAATTCTGGTCCCCCTGTTATTAGTCACAATGATGTGCCGCGATCTTCCAATGCTGCACAGCAGCACACAGAACCAGTTGATCATAGTGTGCCTTCATCTTCAACCAATTCGTTGAACTGGAAGATTGAGGACTTAGATGCACCAAAGAGTAATTCAATTCTGTCCCCCGCCTTTCAATTTTTAGTTTTTTTCATCATTGTTAGTCACATGTCGGATTCCCAATTTTGGGGTCAAACGGTTTGTATATAGCCTTCAGGATGGGAGTGCTTATTTGTGGTACATGTTTTAACATTGAAGTGTTTGCTAGTTTGAATGGGACTCTAATTATGACATTGTATTGTTTCGAGGTTTATGTGCATTCTCATTTTATTTTTCTGTGCGTTTAAAAGAGATTGAAACGTGGGTGTTTGATATTAAATTCCACTGCTCTTAAGGTAGGCTGTCTCAAAAAAAAATTCGCTTTGCAAGGCCTTTCAGATTCTAGCAATTTACTTTTTTCATTTCCTTGTGTGCTTTGGATTGTCCTTCTCAGTATGGGGATTCTCTTTCTTGCTGAATCAGTTTATGTATGTATGATTTTTTGTTGTACTCAGTGTAATTCGTTGCTCATATTTCCTGTTCTTGACATGCAGTATCAGCTGATTTTACTAAGGTGGCAGAGACACAGTTCTTGGTAATGTCGTTGTTCAATTCTCTGTCTCGTGAGATAGTGTCCCACACTAACAGAACACAGCTTAGTTGGAGACAGAAGCTTGGAATGTATTTAAACAGAATTTATTTTATGATTGCAGGTCTCTGTAGAAGAGTTCTTTAGCTTGTTTTTTTCAGATGACGCCGTTGATTTTGTTGAATCTTTCCATAAAAACTGTGGTGACAAAGGTAAAGCTGTCTATGAAGGAATCAGTTTGCTCTGTGCTCTTGTTGCTTTCACTACATTTTTCCTACTGTAAATGTCTGTTTTGATGGAGGAGATGTCTGTATCTGCAGAGTTTAGGTGTACTTCATGGCAATCTCATGAAAGGCTTGGGCACAGTCGCAGTGTGTCATTTCAACATCCTATTAAAATTTATTTTGGTAACATTTTTTCTTTCCTTTTTATTTTGTGTAAGTACAAATTGTGACTTCAGAAAGGTTAATATGCGTATTTTCTTTGGATTGTACTTGAAGGTGCAAAGTTTGGTAGCTGCCACGAGACGCAAAAATTTCGAGTTTACAGAAATGGGTAACTAGAAAAAGATAATGATAGGGTCATCCCTTAAAACTCGTGTTTTCTTTATACTAAGATTATGTCCGAGCCAGCGAATGTTTCCATATGATCATATGCTTATTTTCTGTATTGTCTAATATTTTTTTTTCTTTTTGTCAGCCACCTGGTTATTGAAACATCACAAGAGATTAACGATGTGCCTTATGGAGATTATTTTACTGTAGAGGTATGATGTACACTTAAAACCAATACTAACACACCCAAAAAAAAAAAGAACCTGTCGGCCCTTACATAGTAAACAATAAATCAATTGCATGAGCTAGTTAAAGACTGTTGTATCAGCAGCATGCTCAGTGTTAAATTTTCAAGAGTTGAACGCAATTCTTTGTAATAAGTGGTTACCCTTTCCTAATTCCAGGGTCTCTGGGATGTGCAAAGAGAATGCAGAGGCTCAAAAGAGGGTTGTATACTGCGTGTTTATGTGAATGTGGCCTTCACAAAAAGAACAGTGTGGAAAGGTTCGTTTTGTCCTCATTTGCTATGTTTCTTCGTAATAGTCCTTGGTGTTTGATACGTTCCATGGCTGTAAATGGATGCCTTGGCTCCGTCACCTGGCTTCCCATCAGTTGAGAAAAAAAAATGTGAAAACTAGTTCAAGAATGGTTGCTGCGGATTGTGGAACATGGTGATTGCAGTTCCTGTACATAGAATGTTGTGCTTCATTTAATCTTTCAGCTTTATGGCTATACAGTTTCTCTTAGATTTGAAATGATGGTTTGTTTTCCGTGAGTAACAGGGAAAATAGTGCAATCTACTTTAGAAGAATGTAAAGAAGCTTATGCAACATGGATAAAAATGGTAACCGCTACAACTATTTGGGTCGGCATATTCTTTTATGAGAGGCTAACCTAAGCTTGAAACTCATATTCTGTTTTGAACTTTTTCTTTTAAGGCACATGGAGTGTTGAAGCAGAAGAACCTAGAAGAGCAAGGTCTGTGCTTTTTGGACTCTACAAATGGAACTTTTTCAAGGATTGATGTATATCGATATTTTTATGATCCCATATTGACAAGTATGGCAGCTGTGGTCGTGTGTTGAGACAAAGTTCAGTTCACATATCCTGTCTTAAATCTCAAAATGTTAGGTACTGAAATAATAGGTGATGGGAAGAGCAGCGTGAGTCAGAGCAGTGGACAGGTGTCTGTAGGAGAAGGGAGGAAAGAGGAGGAGACAGAGAGGAGACGGTCAGAATCTGATGAGCTGAGCACAGGCGTTGTTGTTGTAGATGAGGGGAACATGATGAGAGGATACGTGAACAGGGCGGGGTCTATGGTGAGAGAAGCATGGGTGAATATGACATCATTCATGAACAGCCAAGGACGTAAGGCGCCTCAACTCTTGATAATTGCCTTTGCGGTGATCTTACTGATGCAGGTATATGTGCTTGTCTATTCTACGATGAAATATATGTATGTAGTAGGCAGTGAAGTGGGCAATAATAGATATAATATATATGGTGCAGGTGACGATAGTGGTGTTGCTGAAGAGGCCGCAACAGCAGATACAGGTAGTGGCATGGGAGAAGGGAGGAGGGGAGATGATGTGGTTGGAGAAGAGGGTGCATTTCCTAAGGGAGGAAGTGCTGATGATGGAGGCTCGGCTCGAGAGGATGCGGCAAGATCACGCCTCCTTGAAAGCTCACCTCACAGACCTCGAGCAGCTCCTCCTCCGCCAATCCTCCGACCATCATCCCTAAGCCCCCCTGTGTATGCCTACTGTACTACATTCACTCTTCTCTTTATTTCATGTCTATAAATATACACACGCACACACACACACACAAAATTGCGGATACATGAAACTGTATCTTATTGCTGACGAGAGTGTATGTGTTTGCATTTCTTTTCTGTGTATTATCCGCATTAAGCCGTGCTCTGTTTTCTCCTCTCTTAGGGGAAAACTTGCCACAACACGTACGTATGTATACCCACGCACGCACCCTGGTTATTTCGAAGCTGTAACTATTTGCTCTCGGAGGAGATGCAAGTTTTATAGGTAAAAGGTAAAGCATACTTATCATGTGGAGAAATCATGGGTATGCCGCACCACGTTCGGAAAACGTGAAAAATAGTTCGTACCCAGCGATAAAATATGCTTTGGAAATTCGTTTCTCCTAGTAAATTCACCCGGCTGCTTATATTTCATATAAAACGACTGTTCAATAACACGCCTACTGCTTTGTACGCATTTGATTTCAACGAAGGTATGTAAAAAAAATGGTAAATGCTTGTCTTTAAACACTGCCCGGAAACAAATATTGAGCTCTCGTATTATATTTGAACAGTTGCAGTTAGCCAAAAATCAGGGCTTATGAGGATATGTTGGGCCCATTTCATTTGTTGAGGCTTGAGAATCGATTAGCCTTTTTTATTATCTAAACTAACCTTCGGGGGTGTAAAACGGGTTGGTCCGGCCCAACCCAGTCTACGTCGTTCCGATCTAAAATTTTTTTAGTCCAGTCTAATCCAACCTATTTTGTAGCGAGTCAAAAATATATCAGTTCGATCTCACGAGCCAAACGAACCAGTTCACAAGTCAAATATATAAATTTTAAAAATAAAATTTTAATACTAAAAATTATTTAAATCATTTTAATATTTAAAAAATATTTAAAATATAATAAAAAATAAAATTTTTAATAAAAACAAACTAAATATATAATAAAAATATAATATATATATAAATATTTTAAAATATATAAAAAATATTAAAATTTAAAAAAAATATTCCAGCTCACCATGAGTCTGTGGTTTGTGATGAGTTGGTTCGGTTTTTTTTTTTTTACTTAACTTTTTTTG
>NW_010965869.1:2107170-2112564 GCF_000463585.1 Tarenaya hassleriana | reverse complement strand
GGAGCCAAACGAACCAGTTCACAAGTCAAATATATAAATTTTAAAAATAAAATTTTAATACTAAAAATTATTTAAATCATTTTAATATTTAAAAAATATTTAAAATATAATAAAAAATAAAATTTTTAATAAAAACAAACTAAATATATAATAAAAATATAATATATATATAAATATTTTAAAATATATAAAAAATATTAAAATTTAAAAAAAATATTCCAGCTCACCATGAGTCTGTGGTTTGTGATGAGTTGGTTCGGTTTTTTTTTTTTTACTTAAATATTTTGAGTCCGAACTCGTAAAAATATGGAGTGAGAGGGTTAGAGGTGTAAAACGAGGGGGGGGGGATAGGTAATTATGGAACCCAAACAATTGTCGAAAACACCCCCAAATCCCCTCCGGATGAATTCTGGGGGGTTAATGAAAATCACGGGGTAGATTTATAACAATGAAATTCTTTCGTGCCCAAAGAAAATGGAGAGCACTTCCTCATTGCTGAAGCAGAATAAGCAGACGAGGATGATAGGATAACGAACTCTAAAACCCTACAGAGTAGAAACTTCTCTCACTCAATCCTCTTCACCACAAGAGATCCTGGAGGCCTTCTCATGGCCATCCTGGCTCTTCCACTCGTCATCTCCTTCGTTAAACCCTCCCCTTATCCTCCGCTTTCGCGTTTGGCCGGCAACTTCCTCTACCGACGGCTATGTAGACCACCGCCCATCGGTCGCCGTGGATTCTACCGGACTTCCGTCTCTGCCACCACTGCCTCCGATGTTCATCGTCATTCTTTCAATAAGCCTGAAGGTGGAGCGCGCAATGCCTCCATCCCTACGTTCCAACAAGCAATCCAGCGCCTCCAGGTTCTTCCTTTCTCATTCAATCCCTGTTTGCTCGTTCAAATTCGTTTTCGAGGTATTCATTTTGGGTGGTGATTCAGGAATATTGGGCTTCGGTGGGATGCGCTGTTATGCAATGCAGCAACACCGAGGTATTGGTGTCAAGCAATCTGAGCGTCTACTACATTCACGCGTGTTCCCGATTAGGGTTTATGGTTATTGCAAATGTCAACTTTCCGGTTGCAGGTTGGAGCCGGGACGATGAACCCTTTGACATTCTTGAGGGTTCTTGGCCCTGAACCCTGGAATGTTGCGTAAGCATCTGACTCTTACCCGCTCTATATGCGAATTTTATGAGGGAACTATGATTGCTAATTTGTCACTTTTGGTTTAAGCTATGTGGAACCGAGCATACGTCCGGACGATAGTCGCTACGGAGAGAACCCAAATAGACTTCAAAGGCACACTCAATTTCAGGTTGGTTTGGGGATTCCATCAAGTAGCTAAGTCCAATGGACTCTTTCAGGAATATAATTTTTTTTTCCTCAAAAACTTTGATTTCAGGTTATATTAAAACCTGATCCAGGAAACACTCAGGACCTCTTTATCAACAGTCTTTCTGCTTTAGGTACTGAAGTTTCTGCTGTTCTTAGATTATGAAATCTTCATGCTTGGTTCTCTTTTCTTGTTTGTATATGTTTTGAATTTAAAGAGAACACATAAACGACACCTCAATGACGTTGGAGACGCAATTAGGGTAGGTTTCTGTTTACTGATGACAGGTAGGTTCTGGTCCTTTTAGTAGTGATTCTGAGGGCTGAAAGCTTTTTAGATTAAATTTTACCCAAGCTGATGGATTGGAAAGATCAATTATGGGACGTTTGTCTTTATGGTATATAAATGATAAACTGTTTCACAGAGAATGCTTTCTTTTAATTAGCCGTGTCATGCTCTTTTCGTCTACGGTTTGATTGTTTTGCGGGTAAATGCTTACAGGCATTGATGTGAGTGAACATGATATACGATTTGTGGAAGACAACTGGGAGAGTCCGGTAATGCCTCGTCTTCTGAAAATGGAGCTCTGCGGGTTGTCCATCTCATATAACTTCTAGTTGATGGTCTTGAAGAGAGCTTTGGGGATGCAGTGTCCATTCTCGGGCACCGACAATTCTCAACATCTGTTTTTAGTGATGAATTTTTTTATGGGTCCTTTTCCTTGTTTTCATTTGTATTCAGGTGCTCGGTGCTTGGGGTTTGGGGTGGGAGATTTGGATGGATGGAATGGAAATCACACAATTTACTTACTTTCAGCAGGTACCTTTATATAGTGAAAGATTTTTGTAGTATTAGTCTGTTAGATTATTCACACAATTACTATCTTTTACTAAATTATATTTCTGTTTCTAGTCTAAAAATGGCATTATCGAATATTTTCTTCTCTCTGTAGGCTGGAAGTCTTCCTTTATCTCCAGTATCTGTTGAAATAACTTATGGGCTTGAGCGGATACTTATGTTACTTCAGGTCAGAATTCTATTGCCCTGACTGTTGATGTATGCCTCTTTCTTTTCGGGCTCCGTTTGTGGCATTGAAATTAGTCTGGTCTTGAATTGACAGGGAGTTGATCATTTCAAGAAAATCCAATATACTGATGGAATCACTTACGGGGAACTCTTCTTGGAAAATGAGTATATATTTTGACCATTTCTTTTCAGACATTGAAAATATTCCTGTATGTAGATTGATATTTTTTTATTTAGTTTTTCAGGAAGGAAATGAGTGCATATTATTTAGAGCATGCTAGTGTGGATCATCTTCAAAAGCATTTTGATTATTTTGAGGAAGAGGCACGTGCCTTGCTTGCTTCAGGCCTTGCAATCCCTGCGTATGTTTTATAATAATTGATCTTGTCTATATGCATCTACATATTTAATCATTGCCTTGAATTTAACGAGTTTTTCGGTGATATGCTAGGTATGATCAGCTTCTCAAGACATCTCACACCTTTAACATCTTAGATGCCAGAGGTTTCATCGGCGTAACTGAGCGTGCCCGTTATTTCAGTCGAATGCGCAAGTAATATTTATGTCCTTTACTTTCTTTGTTTTTAGGTTAAACAACCAACTTTATCAAACCAACAAGCTTGATGTATACGAAGGAAACATTTGGAATACGTGAAAACAATAAATCTTTACTTGAGAAAAATAATGTTGGGAACTTTTTCTTTTTGCTGCGGTTCATCCATTTGTGATCAAATAGCTTGGCTCGCCGATGTGCCCAACTGTGGCTAAAGACAAGGGAGTCTCTTGGGCATCCTCTTGGTGTTGTTTCTGAACCTGTTCATCTCATCCGACATGAAGATGCTTTGAAAAATGTTTTGGAAAAGGTTGGTCATGTTTCCTGCCTTAACCGTGTAACCGAAGCTTCATGATTGACCGTTTGATTCCATGATTCATTAGATAATTAGTTTGCTGGAGAGTTCTAGTTGCTATCTCATTTCCGTTTCTGAAATTTCCCTTGCTTTTGGTTCAAAAGACCTTAGTTACAAAACATGAGTAAAGTTAGCATACATGAAAACATTACCAATTTTTCGTTATTGTTTGTGTTATTTAATTTCTGCAGGTTCCTGAGGAATCAAGGTCTTTTATTCTTGAAATAGGAACTGAAGAGATGCCGCCTCAAGATGTTGTTAACGCAAGCGAACAAGTAATATTTGTTTTCTGTTAATGAGTACTTCAGAGTTCCGTCATCCTCTATCTTTCTTACACACATAGACACTTATGTCGGCCACTTGTAATGCAACTTATCAACTTCCTGAACTGCTTGCCCTACTTTGCTTCCATGCAGAAGATTTGTGTTTTGTCCTATGCTTTTCAATGTATTGTACATTAAGTAACAGTGCCTTGCCGATGCTGCAGCTCAGGGATTTAGTGTTACAGTTACTAGGGAAGCAAAGATTGGACCATGGTGATGTGAAAGCATTTGGGACCCCCCGTAGGCTAGTGGTAATCTACAAATTTGTTTCATTTTTTATGTTTTATTACTACCTGTGGCGAAGCATATAAGAGTGATATTATGAGAAAACATAAATATTGTCCTACAAAGAGAGTGCAATGTAGTGTTTATTGTTTGACATAAAATCTACGTGTGTCCTTTATGTTTTTTTTTATTTACAGATATAGTCTCATGAGGTTTAATTTGACATGGTCCTTTATGTCGCAATCAGTACTGAACGGACTAACTAGTTAAAGCATGGAACCTTGGAGCTTTACAAAATGTCTTGTCTTTGCGTTCAAAACAGGGTTAAATCTGGATCCTATATTTTCAGGTCTACGTATATAGTCTGTCTCCTAAGCAATTGGAAAAGGAGGTTGAAGTTCGAGGGCCTCCTGCTTCTAAAGCATTCGATGATCAAGGAAATCCTACCAAGGTTTTGTTTTTCTTGTCCTTTGTCTTCTCAAGTTTGTGAAGCTTAAGACATACATTTACCTATTGATTTTTCAGTTATTCTGTTAGGCAGCTTCAATATTAAAAGATGCAGTATCTGGAGTATTTGGCTATTTCTATTTGTTTATTGCACTATGTTTTCTGTTTTCGACTTAGCAGATTATTTTTTTTACTTCAGTGGGTTTCAAGCTGTACCTTTTCACTCTACTTATCTTTCAGGCTGCTGAGGGGTTTTGCCGTAGATACGGTGTTCCATTCGAAAGAATATTTAGAAAAGTTGATGGTGAGTGACCAAGAATTCTTTCTTGTTCTGGTTTTAACTACTCTTGTCTACACATGCCAGACACCTGTCTTTGATTGCTCTACTTAACTGGAAAATTATACTGAATTGTCACTTAGAGGGGATCAGGACTCTCCTCCACATCAACAAGTTCTGATAGCAAGAGATTTATCAAGTTTCTTATTACTTATTATCTCTTCCTAATTCTCCATCTCCTAGGTTGAGTTGCTGCATTCATGTGTGTTTAACCTATTGCATTCTTTTAGGTAAAACGGAATATGTTTACACAAGGGTTACAGAGTCAGCTCGACTTGCTTTGGAGGTATCTGACTTTTCATTTTTGCTAAGTGATTGGTGTTACATATCTTTAAAAGTTTCTTCTCTTTCCGGTTCCATGGCTGGGTTTTGTGTTATCTGTAACATACAAGAAATATTAATGACTTAAGCTTCTATTTTTTTTACAATGTATATCCAAGATTTTTCCCCGTGTTATATACATTCTGTTTGGCTTCTTGATACTCTGTTTTTTGTTGTCAGGAGACTACCAATGCTGGCATCTAACTTCACTTGTTTTCACGGGGATCTTTTTTGTGTTCTAGGTTTTGTCAGAAGATTTGCCTGCTATACTAACTAAAATATCATTCCCAAAGTCTATGCGCTGGAACTCATCAGTATGTGACTTGTATGCTCCTTTTGCAATTCATGATCATCAGCTACAATTTTAATATTAGTCAAGATAAAGTTCGAGTTCTGAACTGATGAATATAGTCAGATTTTGTTAACTGGTGCTATTTTCTTGTCTCCTGGCCTGAGTAGGTAATGTTCAGCAG
>NW_010965869.1:2092368-2106634 GCF_000463585.1 Tarenaya hassleriana | reverse complement strand
TTCAGCAGGCCAATTCGCTGGATCATGGCCTTGCACGGGGACCTGGTTGTGCCATTCTGTTTTGCAGGGCTTTCAAGGTATGATTACTTGGATACTTTCTCTTCTGCTTCTCCTCTCCCCATGACTCCTGCTGGATATATTTGTCACAGAGTGTAACTACAGCCATTCCAATTGTCCATATTTACAACCTTCAAACTTCTAATTCTTCTCTAAATCTCGAGGATCACCAGAAAGACAGTACAATTTGTGAAATGTTTAGAAATATAAGGCATTAATGTTGCACTTTATGTTGTCTTCAAATGCAGTGGAAATGTATCATTCGGACTTCGCAATACTGCTTGTGCAACACTAGTGGTAAGAATTTAATGTTCACGCTCTTGTACATTTAATCCCATGCTTTAGATACAGATTTGTGATCTTCAAAATCGTGGCAGGTAAAAAGCGCAGAATCTTATGAAGAAACAATGAGGAGTGCTGGAATCAATATTAATATTGAGGCATGTTATTAATATATTCTACTCTATCTGCTAGTTCTGAAAATTTTCTTATTACTTTAAGCTGAGTGACAGGTATGTTCTAGATTTGTAGAAATGGCTACTTCTAGACGTTTATTGAGTTACCATGATTTTACAGGAAAGGAAAAAAAGAATCATTCAGCAGTCAAATGCACTAGCAAAAAGTGTGAATGGTTGCACTGTTGTCCAGGAGAGCTTACTTAATGAGGTAATTGATTGTTTTCTCAGTGGTATTCTCTGCCATACAATACCAAGAAGTTAAACTAATTGACGGTGTTCTCCAGGTCGCAAATCTCGTTGAGACTCCGGTACCAATACTTGGAAAGTTTGAAGAATCATTCTTAGAACTTCCAGAAAACCTATTAACTATAGTAAGTTCTTTGGAAGCTGGGATCGATTATTTAGACTTTGTTGACATGTCTCACGGAGTAAACCTCTAATAATATCTGTTTACTTGCCTGTGATTCTGTTGAAAGATTTTCATCTAATTCCCAAAGGCATTATATGACTTGCTCCATATTACTTCCACGCATATGGTCAGCATAAATCTTAATGCTACTTGCTCCACATCATCTTTCCAGGTTATGCAGAAGCACCAAAAGTATTTCGCTGTTACCGATGAAAGTGGAAAGCTGCTGCCTTACTTTATTGCTGTACACTTCAATCCATGCATTTTGTTCTTTTATATGACTTCATCTTGTCTTAAAACTGTGGAAGAATTGGATTTCAGTAACTTATCAGGTTGAATGCTGTTTTGTTTAGGTTGCAAATGGTACAATAAACGAGGAAGTGGTGAAAAAAGGAAATGAAGCTGTCCTCAGGTCGAGATGTGGCATAAGTGACTAAATCTAATTCGTTTGATCAGTGGCTGCTTTTGGCTGTGTAGTGACCTTATTTTTATTGTTTCCAAGTCTTTAAAGACATTAAAGAAACCGAGGGTTATATTTAACTCTTGCAGAGCACGATATGAGGATGCAAAATTTTTCTATGAGATGGACACAAGTAAGAGGTTTGCTGAGTTCCGGGATCAGTTAAAGGGAATTGTTTTCCATGTAAGCTTTTCCATCCTTATACATATTCTACAGAATAGGCATGTAGCGCTAGTCATAATTTGCTGGGTGTTCAGTAGTTTTTCTGATATACCCCTGTATTATGTTTTTAGTTGCTTCATTTTCTTTTATGAGGAAGTAAGTCCTATATCAATCATTCTCTTCTCATCCATTCACATGTGAACTAAAAGGAGAAGCTTGGGACAATGTTGGATAAGATGATCCGTCTGGAAAAGATGGTAACTAAGTTAAGTTTGGCCTTGGAAGTTGGTGAAGATACACTTTCAATTGTGGAGAATGCTGCCTCACTTGCTCTGTCAGACCTTGCAACTGCTGTTGTTACAGAATTTACTTCACTCTCAGGAATTATGGGTCGTCATTATGCACTCAGAGACGGCTATTCAGAGCAGGTAGTGGATTGTTCAGAATGTAAATTTGTCTGTGTCTATGAGGACATCCTGGCTCATTGCAAATTCAGGTTCATGGACTTTAGCTTCTACACTATATGCGCTAATATTTATGTCATCCTTATTCATGTGGCTGCAGATTGCGGAGGCCTTGCTCGAAATTACACTTCCTAGATTTTCTGGAGATATCCTTCCAAAAACAAATGCAGGAATGGTTCTGGCAATAGCTGATAGGTAATTTGCGAGCCTAGGTTTTGGTGTCCTTCTGCTTTTATAATGTCAAATGGTTCATCTCATGCACCGAAAGACCTGTATGCTGGAATGGTTTCAAACGCTAAATTGCATTTGCTGCTGACTTGATATTTATGTTTCATTGTCAATCATGTATATGCTCAAGTTGCTTGTATGGTATCTACAACTGCAGATTGGATAGCCTCGTAGGCCTATTTGCTGCTGGTTGCCAACCAAGTTCGACCAATGATCCTTTTGGACTTCGGAGAATATCTTATGGCTTAGTAAGTAGATGGCTATTCTCTCTTCAAGAAAAGCCAATGTAAATTTATCGTTTTATCAGGTCATGAATTACTGGATATTGGGTGATGCTTTCAATGTCACAGGTCCAGATTTTGGTTGAAAAGGATAAAAATCTCAACTTCAAGCATGCCGTAGAACTTGCAGCTAGTGTACAGCCGATTAATGTTGAGGCTGGCATTCTAGAAGATGTGAGAATTTAGTACTTCTCTCCATTGCTATCGATTTTGTTTTACCTCTCAAACCCAAATTCTATTTACTAAAACCACCACAGATGTGGCAATCTATGGTCTCTGGTATTTGTCTCTTATAAGTGTATCAATTTTCCATTGCTACACATCATGAAATCTCTTTTCATGTATACCGGAATACCGATATTTTTACTTTGTTTGCTGCTGTTGATATTCTCTTTTTATTTCTAGGTGTATCAATTTGTGTCTCGAAGGCTAGAGCAGCTTCTGGTATGTGTGGCTTTCATGTCACGTAGCTTTGCTTATAAATATTTATCTGCAAAATTTTTGGCGTTCTTGAAGTTGAAGCACCAATCATGGCATTTAAGTAGGTGATGTGGGAAACAACGTTATAAACTTTGGTGCAGGTTGACAAGGGAGTAAGCCCTGAAGTAGTCCGGTCTGTCTTGGCAGAGCGTGGAAACTGGCCTTGTCTGGCTGCACGTACCGCATACAAGGTAAGCGACCTATTTTGTGGTTCCTAACTGATCAAATATGGAGATCGTGAACATTTCATGAACATATTGGGCATCCTCTCTCATAAGCTGTTTTTTATGGCAATTAGTTAAAGCCCCTTTCCAATTTTGTATGGGGCTAAGTCCTATACCAAAACTTGTGTTGCCAAGAGGAAGGCCTGCATAACTGACTAAGGCCACCTTGTGTGGGGACATCTGTCTTAGAAACGTGGTGGTGACTTGAGAGAAATATGGGTTTGATTGATGAACCATTTTTTTCTGGGAACCCTACCCTTGCAAAATAGATTTGAAGGGACAACTTTACCTATGGGCTTATATAGCAATCATCTGGTTTGCATTTGCCTTGTGCCGACTGAAGTAAAAAGCTCATGATTAGCCTTCCCAACCCTTGTAATAATATTGTGACCACCAAGGCTGACCTGTTAATCTCTCTCTTCTGTTTGTTGTCTTGATTACTTGCAGATGGAACATCTGTACAAAGGTGAGATTTTTCCGAAGGTTGTAGAAGCATATTCTCGTCCCACAAGAATTGTGCGTGGGAAAGATGTGGATGTCGGAGTTGAGGTACTTTCAGGTTTTTCCTTGAATAGAAAAGTGAACGCGCAAGAATCAATCATTTCTAAATTTTGACCCCTTTAGACGTGATGCCTGAAGAAAAAAGGTCTGACTATAAGGGAAGTCCGAAATTCCTCTTTTGTACAGCTGTCAAATGCGAGGGTGTGTTAGAGAGATGATGAATTCCTGAACAATGGGCAATCATAGTGAGATGTTTTCCCCTAAAGGAGATTATTGTTCTAACAAATGAAATGGAATGCAAACAGGTGGACGAGTCGGCATTTGCGACAGAAGAAGAGAGAGCCTTGTGGAGCACCTACATCTCCATCAGAGACAAAATTCACACCGGTAAATTGGGCCGCTGTTCTATTAGATTTGGAAATAGTTTCAGTTTTCATTTTTGCTTTTCTGGGTTACTTCACTACCAAGTTTACCTAATTGCAGGCATCGAGATTGATGACTTCTCCGAGATTTCCTCACAGCTGCTGGACCCGCTCGAGAATTTCTTCAACAATGTCTTCGTGATGGTGGTAAGTCGCTGTTTAGAGATAACAATGTGACGTGTTAATCCAAACAAAATAACCGGCAAAAATAAAAGAAAATTTTGGTGTAATAACGAGCTCTCACAGTTTTGTCTGGGGATCTGAATAACGCAGGAAGAAGAGAGAATAAGAAACAATAGGCTGGCTCTTCTGAAGAAGATTGCTGATCTCCCGAGAGGAATTGCCGACCTCTCATTTTTGCCTGGTTTCTAATATCTTCGTTTCATATATGTTTGGATATACACTCGCCATTGTTGTATGTTTTCTGTAAATTTATCGTACTTACAATTCTTTATTTAAAACTTGACAAATAAATATCATAATCATTCTCTGGTTATACCTGTTGAATTCCGCAAAAAGATTGCGCAGTAAATTATGTTAAAAATCTAACGACTATTTTGTCCTAGGGCAATGTAAATAACACCTGAAGTTTAAATTAACTTCAGCGTCTGGAGGATTTTTAAACGGGATTTAAAAACTGACACAATGTATTCGGATCCATATCTCACTATAGATTTGATATTATAATAGAAGAGATGTAACGAGAACGAAAATGAATTTTCAAAAACTTGATTCATTTGACTCATAGGACAATTTCGGTTAGATTTTCAGGGTTGTGTTGAGTTAGATTCTCAAAAATTGATTAAATAAAAATAATATATTTTTTTTACACGTTTGGAAATAATATATCTCTAAATTAAAAATTCAAAATTTAAAAGTCGACAAAACCAGATTATTAAACCTACAAACAAGATTAGATCTCTTGTAATATACTCATCACATTTTAATAAAACGGATGGTAATTACTGAAAACCTGAACAAACAAAAATGAAAAATTTTAGAAGTAATAGTAGTTAACACGAATTTGTGTGGGTGTGTGCATCTTTAAGCGTGTAAAAGTTAATGTAAAACTATAAAAAAGAAGCAAAAAAATCTCAAAAACATACAAATTGAAAAGCAAAAAAAAAAAAAAAAAAGAACCATTCACATGCGTATATGTAAACATATATAAAGTTAAACCGAACGTTCACTAACTTGCAAATAAACTCTGTCAACTCAGTCCATTACTATCCGGAACCACCATCAATTGCACCCACCCATGGATAATATATGTCGCACATTCTCAGATGAAACACGGAAGAACAAGTCAACATTATGGAGGAACTACTATCTTATAGACGTGGTCATAAAAACGAGTACAATAGGTAAGGAAGCGAACAATGTAGCAGATCGGTGTCGACAGGACAAACTATTTCTTTGAATTAAGGGGGGGGAGATCAGGGGAGAGAGAGAGGAGAAATGGTGTCTTGGTCTAACTAGAACACGCTTCTATGTCATTTTTTAGCTTCAAGAGGAGCAGCAGCCGCTCTTCTGGGCAACAGGCTGGCCTCTGATCTGCACCGTCGGTGGCCTTGCGTTGTTCGCCGCTGGCTGGCTTGCCATCCTGTGTTTCCACCCCCCAATAAAATAAAATAATATAAAATAAAATGAGAAAACTATAATTATCATTATGGCCCAAATATCAAATTTCCACAGTTCTGCATCACATCACATACATACATGAGTGAGAGGAGCATTAATAAATTCTTTCGGGGTTTCTACCTTTTTACGCCTGTTTTTCTTTTCATCAACAGACACAAAATTCTACCACATAAATCAGATAAATATGCAGGATAGTCAGACCACAACAGTATGTGTGTCTTGGTCAAAACCCCAGTTATCAAAATCCCATTTTCATATCCAACTTCACACCTTGTACGGTAAAATTCCGCAACTTTTGGAATGGGGTAAAAACAAATACCTCTCCTTGATGGCCGCAGCCATAGCCATGAAAGCCTGTTCCACGTTCGTGGAGTCTTTAGCACTCGTCTCCATAAATGGAATCCCAATCTCGTCCGCAAAAGCCTATAGTTAAGATCAATATGACAGCATTCGAAAGAGAATCTATCCCCACTTCTTAGAGTATGACATTCACCCAACTTCCAGAAAGAGAACTGGTAAAAGAACATACCTTGGCCGTTTCATACGGAACAGCTCTATTTGCAGCAAGATCACACTTGTTCCCAACTAAGAGTTTGTTAACATTATCACTGGCATAACGATCAATTTCATTCAACCATTGCTTCACATTGTTAAAGCTCTCTTGATCCGTGACGTCATAGACAATCTATCAGTGGAGGCCAGGCAAGATTAGTTATAGTTGCGAAAAGAGTCAAAGAAAGTGGTGAGGTGAGATTCAGAATGAGTAACATACGATGATTCCATGTGCCCCACGGTAGTAACTGCTTGTGATAGTCCTGAATCGCTCTTGACCAGCAGTGTCCCACTGAGAGACAAAAAGAGGAAAAATTCTAGTCAGCCTTCACGATACTACATGATAAACAAATATGAGAGAATAGAAGCGTAGTATCAACGGTTGCTGGATGAGAAAACACAGCAGCTTACAAGATTATCACACAATATAGATCAGAAAGGTTGTTAATGCATGATATTTAAACCTCTACTGAGACTAGTATTTGCCAGTAATTGGTTGTAAAAAGCGCGAGGCGTCACGAGGCGCAAAAGGTCTAAAAAACTGAGGCGTGAGGCGCGAGGCGGAGGCGCACGCCTCACGTATGTGAGGCGCCTATCATTTTTATATCAATATATATATATATATATATTATAGTTTAGGTAGTACCGATTATATACTAACTATATCAACATAGATTATATAATTTAGTTAGTATAGTATGCTTATTATATATAAATAATCGATAAATATTATTTATTTTTAAATATCAATAAAATGATAGATAAATATTATTTATTTTGATTAAAAAAAATTACTTTTTAAATATCACCAATGCATATATATATATATATAACGAATCTTATTATTTAATTTGTATAGTATATATATATATATTTTAAAAGAAGAGTCTTAGTGGACGCCACTTATTTCTTAATTTTAATTAAATGATTCCCTCCACGTGCCTTTCTCAAGAAGGCTCTCCCCCACACGCCCACGTTTTCCCCTTCTTCAATTTTCATCATTTTTTTTTCAGAAAATTTGATTTTTCTGTGATTGCACCGCCCCATATCTCAGAGGCGCGCGACTCACGCCTTGTACAGAGCGCACAGAAAGGCGCGCCTAGGACCGCTTCCTGTATTTCGCCTCGCCTCCAAGTCTGGAGGCGATTTTCTTATCGCCTATGCGCCTCCACCGCCTAGGCGCGCCCCAGGCGCGCTTTTTTAAACTATAAATCAGAAAGGTTCAATATCCAAGAGCTAAGGAAAGAAAGTTACATACAATTTGGAGCTTAATGGTCTTCCCATCTTGTTCCACAGTCCGAATTTTCTTCAGAGAGAAGGTAGAAAATCAGATATAAGCCTCAGTATCCATCACAGCAAAAAAGAAACTGTAACCACTTACAAAATCGACCCCAATGGTGCTTATGTAACTTTCTATGTATGAATCATCCTGCATCCATAAGAAAAGAAAAAAGGGATTGTTCAATCAGACATCCACTTAGAAATATCCACATTTTTGCAGAAGAAATATCCACATTATACTCCACAAGAGGGGAACCGAACCAGAAGTGTACATTTACAGTATAAGCATGAACAAATCGTAAATTACTTGCCGAATCGGTTACTGCTCTCTAATTGAAGATCATGATAAACAAACCATCAACGGAATTCTGACTAAATAAGAAAAGAGAAAACTTACAGCGAACCTTAGAAGGAGGCATGATTTCCCGACACCAGAATCCCCGATGAGCAGTAGCTTGAAAAGATAGTCGCTGCAAATCCGACGAAATCCAAAGTTATAAAGTCGTTAAAACAACAAGCACCTTCTCACAACAAGACAGAAGAGGAGATACCAAGCAACGAGAGAATTTCGCGAATTAATAATCGAGCATACTAAATAAAACTACGATCTCGAGCAAAAGACGATATAGCATAGAGCGAGATCAGAAACTGTACGTAGAAGTCAAAATCAAACAGATCACAGAGATACGACTAAATTATTCTCCATCCACGAGCAACAGGACCAAATCGACAGATCTAGAGGCCCTAGATTGCTAGAGCTGGCGAACAAGACCAATTAACCATAATTGTCCAACCTCGGAAGCAGAACAAACATGGAATTGCAAGAAAATCTCGAGACACGGGACAAAGGATATTCGGCTCCAGATGAAACGGAGGCAAATCTTCAGAAATAGCAAGTGTCGGTTGATGTAACGAAGAAAACTTACTACTCTGGATTCATGGCTCCTGCGGTGGAAAGTGGTAGATCGGAGAAAAATCAGCCGGAGAGGTACGGATTCAACAGCGATGCAGAGGCGATATATCTCCTTCGAAGCCTTTTGCGTAGAAACAGTGAAAAGCCGATTTGGCTATGGAAAGCGGAGGAGAAGGCGCGAGCGAGACGACAAGGCGAAATGCTGAATGTCATTGAGATGGGCCATAAATGGGCCTACATAGTCCGTTGGAGAGGCCAGGGTAAAGCCGGATCAAGCCCGACAATCACCTGATTTCAATTTTTTATGTTTTTGTTATTAAAAATTTTAAATTAATTTGTGTATTAATTTAATAGTGACGATTATATTAGTATCATTCATAATGTAATAAATACTTTTCTTAAGCTACGAAAATAAGAGCGAATATTCTTCCGCAGCCAGGAGTAGCGTATTAGGGTTTTCATTTCCAAGTATAAAAGGTCCTATGTCGCTCACGAGTCTTCACCCCATCGCAAGAGCAGTACAGAAGAAGCGCCGACCGAGGGTAAAAAATGGAGCAAACTTTCATCATGATCAAGCCCGATGGCGTCCAGAGGGGCCTTGTACGTATCCATCCTTCTCATCCCCCTCTAGCTTCCCGTGAATTTTCTTTTTTTTTAAAAAAAAATCTGTGGGAATTCTCCACAGACAATTCGAAGTTGATGATTCCGAGTACTTGAAAAATAATTCCGGCTCTTTGTTATGTTGTCAGATCCTTGTGTTAGATTGATCGAACGTGAAACCAGGCTTGTTTGATTGATGTTTAATTTAGGATTTGGTCTGTTTATGTCTGCTTTTGTTTTTGTTTTTGTTTTTGTTTTCAATTTGGAAGGTCATTACCAGATTTGATAATCTCGTATATTTCAGGTTGGCGAGATCATCAGCAGATTTGAGAAGAAGGGTTTTACTTTGAAGGGTAATTTTCTTTTTGTGTGTATAAACCCCATACAACATTGAATTGCGGTCTTGTAAGCTACTTGCTGTTCTATTGAATGTCAATGACGGTAGGAAGGGTTAGGATATATGTTATGGATTGTGCAGATTTTGCCTTTCTATTTTTCCGGCTTGTCTTTCCCATCTCTTTCACGATCATTTTCAGCCTACCATTTTGTTTTCTCTAACAATCCTAGTTTTCTGTCGGATCCTTTCTCTTTCAGTTTACTGCATCATGTTTTTTTTGTCAATCACCACTTTGGTTAGCTCATCTGTAGTTTTCTTTTTTGATGTATTGCCTACCTCTCTTTCGCTCTTTTAATATTATGTTTTATGGTTTTCTCTTCCATTTTTTCATTTGGATGTGGTTTCTATTGCTGTAAATGCTCACTTAGAGGAATGCGAACACACTTTTTTATCAGAGAAGGCTCTTAGTGCTTATTGTCATTTGGTTATTGAGCATGTTGTTAGCTGTGGGCCATCCTTTCCCTTCAATTTGATTCCTATTCCATTAGCTATTCTCTAGTAGCTATTTTTGTCGATCATCCTTTTTGAGTGGTTCCGGTTGCAATGACAGGTTTGAAGCTGGTAACTGTGGACCGCCCTTTTGCTGAGAGGCACTACCAGGACTTGTCTGCAAAGCCATTCTTCAGTGGTCTTGTCGACTACATTATCTCTGGCCCTGTCGTTGCCATGATCTGGGAGGGGAAGAATGTTGTCGTTACGGGTAGAAAGATAATTGGAGCCACAAACCCAGCAGCATCTGAGCCTGGAACAATCCGTGGCGATTTTGCAATTGACATTGGCAGGTAAATATTCGAAACTGCAACAAGTAGACCATGTGTTTTTTAAGAAGAGTTGGGGAGTGAAAAGAGAGGAGTTTTCTCTGGTTGCAGGAACGTGATCCATGGCAGTGACGCGGTGGAGAGTGCTAACAAGGAAATCGCACTGTGGTTCCCAGATGGACCTGTCAACTGGCAGAGCAGCCTTCACTCTTGGATCTACGAGTGAAAAACCTCTTGGGTTTTAGCCGACAATGCTGTTTTATCTCCCTATTCTAAGATTCGAGTTGTGTGTGTGTTTTGAAGAGTTTGTCACTGAGTATTCCTCCAGACCGATTTTGTGTTCTACTTTGGTTTTAAACCCTTAGTAAACATGTGTTGCTGCCGAGATTCCTTGGTTTTCTCTTCTGTTCGTTTGGTGCAGAAACTCGTGTGTTGTGCTTCCAGTCCAAGATCAGGGTGAATATGGAAATCCGAATTTTGGAGTATTCGATTTGAGTTGGATATCCGCAATTTTGGATATTTGTTTTGTCGGCAAAAACCTCATCTTTGGGTCCAGATTCGGATTTCCACGGAGGAATCTCTGTATCTGTTGGTAATCTAAGCCAAGAGACAGTGAGGGTGAGGCGAGATGGGAGAAGGTTGAGGGCGGGCGGTAGCGTTGTGGCTGAGCTGAGGTTTAGGGTTAACTTTAGTGGCATCTTTAGAATCAGAAATTTAGGGGGGTTTTAACCATAGGCTTAGGGCGGGGTGGTCAATTTAGTTATTAATTCAACAGTCGAACCGAACTGAATAAGATATAATTATTCGAAATTCGAAATGAACGGAATAATATATAACAACTACATGGTTATTGGTTATAACCTTTGTAAATCTAAAACTGAAAAACCGAACCGAATTAATTTAAAAAATAAAAATAAAATTAAAAATTTCTTTAAGAAATGAATTATATTTTATATATAAATAGAATGGTTATGTATAACCGAAATAACTGAACCAAATCCTAAACGACTAAATGACCACCCTAGCCAGATCCTTAGACAAGTGCATCCTGTCATCCTTAGACAAGTGCATCCTGTCTTTCTCTGTTCGAATTCTCTCTTCCAAGTTTCTAAAAGAAATGATATCCTTGCAACGACACATGCTAACACAAAAAACAGGACTACTTGTTGTGGATTGTACGATTTGGCTTCCTTCCACACATGCATGACGGCGTCTCCAGCTGGTCGCCCAACACTGTGCGCTCTTATTTCTGTTATGCTTCCGGTTCTAACGCCATGATTATGCGAAGTGGGATATGAACTCAGCCGCTACAATTTGGTATATGTATATTGTCGGGCTGATGCCTATTAACTAGCAACAGAAATACACATTGATGCTTCGGCTCCTACCATGTGGTTTGGGGGTTAGTTAGGAATTTTACCGCAGGAAGTGGACAAAGGGCGTTGCTGGCACAGCCAGACAACCTTCATTCCACAGCTCCAACCGGAGCCAAAAGGGTAAGGATCAAATCCATAAATCTCAATACGACGGGCTGATTTTACTCCACCCATTCGCAATTCTTCCACACCTCACGTTCAACGACAAAAAGGAAGGAAGTCATAGTTCACTCAGAAATGAAATGAAATGAACCAGAAACATAAGCGCATTACATTGCAGAAAAGCAACAAACTCTAAAATTACTACTCGAAGACCACCAGGAGACAAACCTCACGCAAGCCATCAGGACCTGTAAGAACCCATCTCATATCCGACACTGATTCATAGTTCTAAATGGGCTTGATCTTGAAGTGGAGCGAGATGAGCGAAAACACGAGACATTTCAAGTCCTGCAGTCACATAAGACTCCCTTATCAGAACCATAATAAAAAAGGAAATATCGAGCAGCATTCAATAAAAACAGAAATACCAGAGCAGTATCAACAGTCAAGTCAATAAGAACAGTCCCCAGAAATTCAACACCAGAAACTCGGCGTAATACTGACAGCCGAAATCAGATTATATGTGACACCAATTTACCTTCCCTCTACCAGGAAATGGGCTATATCATCAGGCAGAGGCTGACTATACCTACTTAGTTCATCAGTTTGAGAACAAAATTTCACGGCAAAAAGCCTAACCTGATGCAGAACCATACTATTCGGCTGAAAAGTAGAGATGGGTAAGACAGGAAAACTTTGCAAAATTTTCTCTCTGACATGAAAGACCTTCACTTATTGCAGAAAATTGTGCACATGAATGAAGTTAACAAGGAAAAAAAGGGTTGCGTATAATGGCTGACCTGAACAAGATAGTAGAAGATGCGAAGTCCCTCGGGATCATTACTGCTCTGGACATCAACGAGGGATCCAATCTTTGAGGTAGTGAAGGAGATATGCTCATTTCCCATCACTATCTCCAGCTCTTGCCTCCCCACACGGTCAGGCTCCGGCCAGTTGTTATCGTCCTCTTTCATAATCTACAAAAGTTATATATATTATCATAGCCGGAAAGACGGCAATTCCAAACTCTTGCACGAATTTAACAGGCAAACTACAAAAAACCAGCTACGGAGGAAAAATTAGACCCACAAATAAGTGAAGCCGTATGGATATATAGTGTGGAAGTGATTAGAAAGCGATTTAACTTCATCTGTTCATAGCAGAAACAAGGCCAAAGAAGAAACACGTTGGACTACCCACCCCAGAAGAACAAAGAGTTTATCACAAACCTCTTCATGCTTAAGCCAATATCTGTAAATCTAGACAGAAAAGCCTCAGAGAAACCCTAATCTGAGCAAACAGCAGCAAAACAATCTCGAAAACCCTAATGGAGATTGTGAACAAAGTTGAAGGGGCAAATCACAAGGGTAGTGGGAATTAAGCAAACACTAAGAAAAACAAAAAAAAACAAAAAGAGGAGAAGAAGACCTCGCTGTCGGAGACGATACGCTTGCACTCCTTGAGAACGGCGGGGGTGAGAAAGACCTCCTTACGGATCATGGTGTCGTTCTTGTAGTTTGAGTTATTAGCGTAACGGAGCTTGCCGTCTGGTCTGAATTCGAATTCCAGAAACTCGTGTCCGAACTTCCCCTTGTGGCCGACATAGTACCTCAGGTAGAACTCTTCTTCCGCAGCCATCGTCTCCCTTCCGCTTTGATCTCGGTTTCTCTCTTTTAAACTTAAATAGAGCATAAGGCCCATTAAATTGGGCCCGTATTTTATTATCCAGAATGCTGCGGCCCATTAGTAGTCTTTCGGTTCATCTCAGACGGTAATATGTGGGAGTTTCGGTTTAGGTCAGGGATTTGTCGGATTCGGTTTAGAAACTGTTTATTTGTTTTTATAAAAACCGTATTAGATTAGAATCGAATGCTAATCGGTTCGGTTCAATCCAGTTTTAATATGTGTTTGGCTCATAAAGGTTTTTGTTATATGAAAAGCAAAAACCAATACTTTGATATTGAACAAAAATGTGTACATTAAGGGTGGATAATTGGGGTTTTATTTATCTCAGTATTTATCGGATTCGGTTTGTAAACGACTTAGTCATTCCTGTAAAATGTTATACCAAATTAGAACCAAATGTTAATAATTCCATTCGGTTTGGTACTAGCTCTACTCATACCATATATATTAATATCGAAAGAGAGCTTCAATATGCAGGTTATATATATATATATATATATAAAAGATTAGATTCTTATATATGATTTAATCTTAATAATAATATTTTGTTTATATGCAACTTCCATTGTAAAAAAAAAGGGTGGATTGGGCATCTGCAAAACACATGATTCGAGTTTTGTCGAAATGAATATCTGTTGGGATCGTCCCAATGCGTTGGGATGAGAGCAGAAGCCCGCATATAAATTGGTGGATGGATATTCATTATTCAGCACACAAAAAAAAAAACTACAATGGATCATATATATATAGCAATATGCCAATAGCATATCCTCTTATTAAATCATTGATATATATATATATATATATATATATA
>NW_010965869.1:2057340-2091851 GCF_000463585.1 Tarenaya hassleriana | reverse complement strand
GGGAGATCAGGAGGAGACATGGACGAGGGTATCGGGTTGGAGGGAGTCTTTCCGGTGGAAGGATGCGGAGGAAGAAGACGAAGTCTTCCTCTCATGAGCTTCGTCCATCTCTATCTGCTCCTCTCTGCACTCTTCGCTGCAGAATGGCTTGTCTCCTCTGCAATATACATATAATATATATAACCAGATGTTATATTTACTTACTTGATAACAAGACATTAAATAAAACCCTAATCACAGAGAGAGAGAGAGAGAGAGAGAGAGAGAGAGAGAGAGAGACCTGTACATGAAGATGTCGGAGTTGAAGGCAAGTGAGCGGCGGCACAGAAAGCACTCTTCCAAGAAATGAGGCTCCCTGTAATAATATGACTCCATCCCCTTTAATATCTTTCCTATCAAACTTCGCTCTGTCTCCTCTGCAATGGCGGAATATTCGGCAACGAAAGAAGAGGGGAGAGTTCCTCCTCCTCTTCTCCTCTATTTATAATATACAGACCGCTTCCCCATTCTTCAACGGCGGCAGACCATTCTGCCCTCCACGCGATGCTGACGTGTGCGTAGACACGTGAAAGCGGTTTACGGTTTAAAACTGTAATACATATATCTAATGTCTCTTTGACTTTCCAGATACATATTTCATTATCTCCTTCAAATCGAATCCCTCGTACATGAATCTAGACTATATCTCTCCATGTGTTCCAAATAACCGCTAACGTTAATACAAATGAACAATTTATCAAACCAAACACTTGTTTTGTCCCAAAAAAAATATATTGTTTTTTGATTATGCAAAATATAAAATAATATAGATATATAAATTAGTGGTGACCGGTCGATCTAAGAAGCACAACTTGATGGAATTTGGAAATAAATAATGAAATAAGATACGAGCGATGCATTGTTGATTACTTTTTTTCCCCGCGAAAAATATCCTATTGTCATTATGGAAAGGAGATACAATAATATCACTATCAATTAATTTGGTGGGTGACGGACAAGTGACGAGGAACTGAGTGGATCCGAGTAAGATAGGGCCCACGAGCTGGGCAATGACAACTAAGAAATTTGTAAGATTTCCGTAAGCATGGGGCCCACGGCCTCTAATACAGACAAGAGTGGCTCCCGCCGGGGACACGTGTACCACTAGTTTCTCGGGCTTCCGTGTGTCCGTGACACGTAAGAGGGGGCGATGACTCGATGATTGGGATCGCCTCGCCAATAACAAGGACCCATGTTTCATAATCATTTTTTTTTAACAAAAGGCCGGCCAAAAAGTACAAACAAAGGGGAAAGTTTCGTAAAAAAAAAATTACATTATATCATTAATGTGTATAAACAAATTCATCTGTTTGGATTCCGAGAAAATGAAGTAAAACAGAGAGAAAAAGAGAGGAAAACGTTAGAGAAACTTGGCAAAAGTCTCATAAAACTGTACTCATCGATTGTAGTTCACATATATACACATCCAAACTCTGTTTGGCTCTGTTTTTCTCTTGTAAAAACAGAAGAGGAACTGAACTGCAACCCTTAAAATAACACAAGACCAAGTTCTTGAATGATCCAACTCCAGACCCGTTCCAATTCAATAATTCATGGAACAATTAAGTAGGACCAATCCATTTAACACAAAGAAGAGAAGAGACCCAACAGTTGGTGGCTCAGTGGCTGAGAAGTAACAAAATCATCTTCAAGATTTTGAGTTCGATTCTACTGGTGGGGAAGGATGTAATTTCTGGACCAAAATGGTCTATATATAAAGGCTGGTCCCGGGCCTAGAGTGGATGTAGTCGTGTCGAAGGCCCGGGAACCATCCTGATTATATAAATAAATAAAAAAGTGAGAGAAGGGGACATGACTTTGACCAAATGACTAAGAACCCGAACCATAAATCATCGCCAACCTCTCACTATTGGCCTCTCCAAATTGTTGGAATCTGTCGGGTCTGAGTCCATTCATCCTTCCAAGGATTCAAAATTCAGATAAAGAAACCAAGACAAACTTTTTCCTTTCAGAATCTAGGAAATGAGGGCACGATTCCGGTTCTTGTGCAGTACTGCAACTGAATGTGATCATAACTGAAAGCATTACTAATCGTCTATGAAACAAAAAAGCAAGGCCAAGCTCAGGGCATAGCTCAGAAGGGAGAAAGAGATCATCCGTCCACTGCTGCAAGCAAAGGCGCTTCCGCTGTAACACCCTTCCTTCTGCTTGATTCCCCTGCCGTTATCTTCAAGAACGAACGTAGAGTTCGTCTGACCATTGCTAAAGAGAACACACCAAAAGAACGGACCTTTATGGAACCCGACAATCCCGACTCCAACCCCAGTATGCGACTTATTCACGAGAATCGACAACTCTCTCCTATCCCTAACGAGAATGTCTGAGAATGCGGGTTCCGGCTGTACGTACTTGGACATGCAGCCGACGATGTGGCCGGTTAACGTACCCAATGTGGGCAGTTCTACCCCACAATTAGGGGCGAAAACCTCCGTGAAATCATCATCTGGGGGTTTACAGTTGGCAGCATCGTTATTTCCGCTGCAGTTTCCCTTGCACAGTTCAATATACTGGAGGGCCATGCATCCTAGTCCTGGACTGTTGTTTAGTTTGGCCAGTTTCTGAGCTGTTCTGTTCTTGTTCAAGAAGTCGACGATTTCATTGGCTGGGTTTCCTTCAAGAAATCATCAAACAAAATCCAACCATTAGTCATCGAGTTCAAGCAGATCCAATAAACATCCACAGAGGTGTATCAGGCTTTATGGGTCGGCTTATTGTCCACATTAGACATAGAAAAAGGAGTATCTTTGTTCTGAACAAGGCGGAAATGGCAGATACCTAATGTATGATTTCATCACATATTTGCAAGAGAACTGCCTAATTCCAGCAAACCCATCATATAAAGATGGTAGCTTTCCGAGAAAATCCAAATCTGGCTCAGCATTTATTTGGGTTTCTCACCCCCACTAGCACCCCATTGTTTTAGTAACAAAAAGCTCAAGGCACACGAGGAAAGTTGCAGATGCAAGAGAAACAAGCTTGAGAATCGAATGCATTACCATGTTGTCTGGAGCTAGCAAACACTGGCAGAAGCAGCAGCAGCGGCAGCAGCAAGAACATAATCGACTCCAAAAAGAATGTTTTGCTTGCCATTATCGCGTGCCTTCAAAAGAGTTTTCCTCCCAGCTTAGAGGAGGAAAACCCTATTTTGCTCCCTCTGCGTCCCAGAGAGACACAAAATATTTGAGTATGGCCTGTAAGCTAAGAGAGGAGAGAGAGTGAACAGCAGCAATGGCGGTGATTCTGCGGAAAAGCAGGGGGATAAAGGGAAAACAAATGGGTAGACGAGATTTCCGGAGAACAATGTTGGGTTTTTTTTCCCTCGAAAATCCCATTAAAAAAAGCTTCAACTGTTGGGCGAGAAAACGGGCTCTTATATTGGGCCTCTAAATTGGGCCTCTATTTTTTTCACTTTCGGGTTTCTTCTAACTAAAAAATGAGTAAAGTTACTCTTTTGTTGGGTTAATAGGCCTTATCGACTAAGCCCAAAAAAGTAATTTTTCTCACTTTTAGGAAGTGATTACCAAAAAAAAAAAAAAACTAAAAAGCATTATATCGCAAATGTGATATCAGATCATAGGCATATATATATATATATATTTTACAGTGGGTATTCGTGGAAGATACTAAAAACCAAAGGAATTGTGACAGCTAGGTATAATATTATATATTTCAATGGTACTTTAGCTGAATTAGTATTTGGTAACTTAATTATGTCCAATGTCACTAAATGGCGTACCATTAAATCATACGAGCGTGTTAAAATTTCCATCACAATTTAGGTCATGTGGTATCCTATGAAAAAACTCAAGTGCCATACGTACCCATTGTCTCATCTTCTTCCAATGTCCACATTTGTTTTTTTATATATAAAAAAATGGGTTTGACTCGTAATGTCTATTGATAAAAAAAATCGGTTAGCCAATACTATATATGATAATATTAAAGCGTTTTTATATTTTTTTTTCTTTTTATATCAGATAAGAAACGAAATTACTGTTTGCCCAAATGATATAAAAAAATATCTAATTTTTACATATGCTTGATAATAACATGGGCCGCTCTTCTCTCTCACTAAATATATGAAAGTATTTCATAAACTCATATGTCTCTCGTATTAAAAAGCTTTTACGACAAATTAGTTATAATTAATTTTCATTATTCGGACCGGATTTATATATATATATATATATGTAAAAGAAAGGTCGGCACCTGATTAGAGGTTATTACAAAGGGCAAATTAAAATATTTGGACATCTTTTAGTGAACAGAATCAAATTCGCCCGTTCCATTGCTTTTACGAGCTCCACTTGGTTTAAGAATCCAAATGGCAGAAAAGGACAAAAGAGTGGATTAAGACGAAATTTTTTTACATTAAATTACTTTGCAAATACATTATCCACCAAACACCAGTGTCCAGAGGATGAACGCCACGTGTAAACCTTATCCAATCTGGACGGCTGATTTCAACTCGAACCTTCAAGAAGCGGGGCCCGCTCTTTTCATCAGGTGCGTGCACGTGATAAGATCCAACAGCCGACATCCCAACACTCTCAGGGGCAGTATGGTCATTTTATATCGGTTGACGCCGCGTGGCTTTCCTCACACTTGCAGCGTGTAAATGGAACAGCAAACGTCTCACGTCAAAAACAGGGGAGGGAGTGGATTCAAATATAAAGAAGGCGATCGTTGTCGACAGAGCAAAGGCAACCTGAGAGTGAAATACGATTACGAATTCTGGGCATAGATTATTGGAATCTGAAATCGCTCGAGCAGAAGCAATGGTACAGATGATGTCTTCCAGACCCAAAGTGAAGCTGGAGGAGATCTTCGATTCCTGCCACTCTACTCCTGCCCCCCTTCCCAAACGGGCCAAGTTCCTGAATCTCGATTCTTTGGAGGTACCTCTTTTGCATATTCATGGGTATAATCGTGATGGGTTTTGTGGGAAATCAATCGATGGGATTTGAGTCTGGTGATCTGTGGTTGCAGTGCGATGTAGAAGGAGGAGAAGACATGGGCGTGTTAGCGGAGCCCAGTCCTTTGGGTTTGCGTTTGAAAAAGAGTCCGTCTTTCTTGGATTTCATTAAGATGAGGCTCTCTCAGCAGAATTCCTCCAAGAGGAAGAAGGAGGCAGCTGATAAGCTCAAGGCCTCGAATTTTCCAGCCTCCCTCGTCAAGATCGGAACCTGGGAGGTAATCTCTCTCTCTCAATTTCTTTTTTCTCTGCCGTGTTTTCCTTTCTGTGGAAGTTAATTACTGAAAGCAGTAGAAAACGAGGGTTTACATCTGAAAACGACACTAGTGAATGAATCCCTTAATTTGCGGCGTGGGTGCAGTACAAGTCGAGGTACGAGGGGGACTTGGTGGGGAAATGCTATTTCGCGAAGCACAAACTTGTGTGGGAAATGCTTGATGGTGGTCTCAAGAACAAGATTGAGATACAGTGGTCAGATATCGTCGCCATTAAAGCCACTTACTCTGACGATGGACCAGACGCCCTGGATGTTGTGGTACTTTTACTTAATTCTCTCCAGCGTTCCGGGTTTATTGTTGTGAAAGAAGCCGATGGTTTTGATGAGTTGTGTTGAAATTTGTTCGCAGTTGGCAAGGCAGCCCCTTTTCTTCAGGGAGACAAATCCTCAGCCGAGGAAACATACTTTGTGGAAGGCCACTTCTGATTTCACTGGCGGTCAGGCCAGCTTGAATAGGTTGGTGACCTGATTCTTGGTGTTTTCCATTGTATCTGGTTTCTTTTGTTTGGATTGTAATGGTTTCTGATGTTTTTTTCCCCTCGTTGACTCGCTCCAGGCGCCATCTCCTTCAGTGCCCACGGGGTCTCTTAGGCAGGCATTTCGAGAAGCTTGTTCAATGTGATCCACGACTACACTTTCTCAGCCAACAACCAGAGATCTTTGTAGAAAGTCCATACTTTGAACCCAGATCATCAATAAATGATGATGATGATGATGATGGTACACATGGGTCTGCCACCATCCCGGGACTGGAGATTGGTATTCCATCCATGGCTCCTGCTACTCAAACACCCTCCGCAACAGAGGAGATTGATTTTCTCAATGAAAATCCTGAGGATGTTCGCTCAGGTAAGCTTCTTATGCATGGAGGCCATGAAAGGAGTGAGCTTTGCTTCTTTCCCTGTGATTTTTTTTCCTAAGTGTTTTCCATTCACTTGCAGTGATAGATACACGGGCAACCAGGAAAGATGGCTATGGCATGACGACGGGGATGCGTCCATCAGCGTCTATAAGTGATCTGCTGTCTCGCATCGGGCACTGCATTTCCCAAGAAATGGCATCTGGAAATCTAATGTTCTCGCCAGACAACCTTCAAGGCAGAGACATCATGGGGGAGTTTGCTCATTGTCTGCTGAACGACACAACTCCACAGCTCGCGTCTTCCGCCACCGATGAACAGATAATGTCCCGAGTGAATTCTCTTTGTTGCTTGCTGCAAATGGACGGTTGCTCGAGTTCAGAGGCGAGATATGGAGAAAACCCTCAAGACAAGCAGCAGTTGGGTATTGCTGCGATCTCGAGGAATGAGTCACTAAGCGACCTTCTTCTTACTCTTCCGAGGATCGCTTCTCTGCCCCAGTTTCTGCCCACCATCTCTGAAGGTTCTTGAGGAACAAAGCCCTTATTATAAGGCACGCTGTCATATGTATACATTGTTACTCTTGTAGCTTTCTCTTGTTCAATGGTAGGCTGTAATTTTATTGCGTTCTAAATGTGAAAAACTCGAAGTTACTGGTCATTCTTAGAAAGCAGGAGCAAATTAATCTATTTTAAAAAGGATGTGGAGTTATGTAGTTTCACCCACTGCTGCAGGTAACGGCCCATTAACTCCAATCCCGTTTATACGGCCCATTAACTCCAATCCCGTTTATACGGCCCATTAATCCATTTCCAATTAGGAATTTAGTGGCCCACGTTTTAAGGCCCAACGCAATATGGTCCTATTCGTAAAACACGGTTACTCATATTTTATTACCAGGATGTTATTCGGGTTCATTTAATTTCATAGATCTGAGGCCTTCGGTTCATTTAATTTCATAGATCTGAAGTCAGCTTTTAATCATAAAATTAATTGTGTCTCATCTTTCTCACCCGTAGAAACGAACCCAAAATAAGAATGACTTTGTTATCTCTCATTCAACGGATCACCAATTGTTGGGTCATCATTCGTATAATTAAACCAATGAACCACCAAACGGTTGGATCATCGTCCGTATAATTAATTGAATCTGTTGAGATTACATAAAATTTTGTAATCAAATTTTCGCCCGATCTACGTGATCTTGTTTTAATGAAGTGAAGGTTCATCTCGAAGATATTTCTGTAGATTTACGGTATAAAATTAGTATGAGATCCGGAAATCCACCAATACAATACATACATATATATGTGTGTGACGTAGATTTAAATCTAATCAACGTCATCGAGTCAAGTCAAGGGGCATATTTAGTCGGCTTTAACAGTAATCATGAAGCACTTACTGACAAAGATATCCCTTGTTTTCCCCGTTTAGATCTCAATTTATAATCACGAGGTGGTCCAAACCCCCACCTTATTGTTATACTATATACTATGGAAGCTTTAAAATAAAAATAAATGTGGCAGTATGATACGACGAATAGGGACAATTCGCGGGGGGCAAAAACGGAAATCCCTGCATGATCCAAAAGAAAAAGGCGTCAAAATAAAAAAATAAAAAAAGCAAGAATTTTGATTTTGTCTTTTGTGAGTTTGGCACAAACTCAGATGGGAAGAAAGTTGAAGCCTACGACGACGCTTGAGGGAATCAGATGCTACATCTCTTTTCATTCACAGTATTTGTCCTGAATTACGATATAGAATTTGATAGAGCGACCTAAATTAATTCTATAAATATCATTTCAATCACACGATTAACAAAGAGTAATTTATATTATAAATGATAATCATAGTTTTCTTTTGGGTTTTTGGGTTTTTTATTTTTGTTTTCATAATTTTTACAGTTTTTATAACACGTGAAAAATCCAAGAAAAAAAAGGTTTATGATTTTTATTTGGTTTTTTCAATGAAATGGTTTCCCGGGATTTTAGGAGTTATCAATATATCTACGATCTGCTTTTTCTTTCCTTTTTGCGAATTGAATTTATGGTTTAGCGTGTGAATTATTATTTTAAAAAAACATATTTAGGGAATATGGGGTTTTAGTTTCGCTTTATTCCTTTGTCCTCAGATCGTGAGTAAGGTTGCATGGCTTTAGGCTCCCATGTTACGTACTCATTACTACCATACTTCGTATAACTCTTTACGAATCCACATGCACTTGATGCGAGAGCGTACACAAGACATTAAAATATATATATATACATATATATGCGATTAACCAGAAAACCAGACTAATTATTGCTCAGATCGTCTACGTGTATATATATATATATATAGTCAGATTTTCATACAATATGTAAACACGTTGTTGATCAAATATTTGTTGAACACAATTGCGAAAGCCGGCCGGACAGTTTGATAAAGAAACCAAAGCATCTTTCGGCTGGATGTCTTTCACAATCTCTCTCTCTCTCCCTAATCGGTGAGTACAGCTCAATCCATGCATACTGATTTTGCGAAAAGATAATGCAAGATTGTATAAAAGGGCAAAAAAAAAAAAGAGCTGCTTGAAGATGAATATATACTGTTTATATTAGTGGCTTCGGTTACAACTTGTCGATAAATATACACTTCTCTATGGTCAATTGGGCCACACACACACACAAATATATAAATATATATATATATATATATATATATATAGCTCAGACATTTACTTAATGGCATGGTCTTTCTTAACACGATTCATTTCGTTCACCATTCTGCATACACGTGTATTAGGTAGATATGTGCTAATTTCGATATTTCGGTTTGAATTACGTTATTCGTCTTATTGAGTTGGATTTGAGTGAAATCAGTGCAAAAACAGGTCCTTAATTTGATTATTATATGGTGCAAATATCGAATTAATTATTGGGTTGTGAATACGGGTATTTAATGCAAAAAGGATGAGTTAACCCAAAATTGAATGGTTCAACCGGTAAGGATAAGGCAAAACATTTTCTCAATCTAAGTTCGAGTGTCCATTTGTGAATGCACAACTTTTTCGTTCCTCTTGAAGATACAGTTGGGTCAAATATGGACAGACCTAGAAAAATATTTAGGAAGGGACATAATCTAATTTCAATATTCTGTATGGGGCATTTAGCAAATATATTTAAAATTTTATAAATTTCATAAAGAAACTTAATATGTTTTTATGAAATCGCTGAGGCCAAGTGTCTGGTCCGCTCGTGGAGCCAAAGAACTGCTAAACTTTCAGATTATAAAAAAAAAACTATAGTAAATTTTGTAGATTTGGCCAAACTTTTTCTGTAGTTAATTAACAGTCCAAAATGAAAAGCACTAATAAATATAAAAACAAATCCAGTAGCCATGCATGTAAACCGCATAAAATGACCGAATTTGGTATATAGATTGTTATATCTCCATAGAATTTTGACTGATATATATATATATATCGATCAAATAATTCACATATAAAGTGGTGCGAGTGGTAAAAAATCAAATGCAAAGTGTGGCGTGTGAGAGAGTCAAAAAGAATTTTCGTGGGGGGTGATGATTAAAGAGGCGTAAGAATGTCTTTAATTAGCCATATGGAAAGGAACTAAAGGGGCCACGACATTCACGATAAAAGAAACAAGAAACAAGAAACAAGATTAAAGGAAAACTTGATTGGGCTTCCATTTTTTTTTTAAAATGCATTATTTTTTATTATCTTTTTTTTATAGAGAGAAAAAAAAAAAAGAAAAGCCGATTGTGACGGTGTCGCCAGATAGATTTGATTGGGCGGGCCCCTCCCAGATCCAAACCGCTGAATCATAAAAGCTTTTTTTTTTTTTCCTTTTTCTTTAGGGTTTATTTATTTTAAACGCTACCAAAAAAAAAAAAAACATAACACTTCAAGGGTCCTTGGTGATGACCCTGTTAATACATATTTTTTGGATTAACTACGAGTTGTTTTAAAGCGTGGTTCATTTATTAATCGATATCTTTAAATTGTGAATATTCAAACTAATCTTTATTATCCTTGAATCAATACATTACAGAGTAGGTTATTGATTTTAAAAATTGTTCTGTTTTTTTTTTAGAATAGAGTTCGAATCCCTAATTTTTATGGTTAAAAAACGAAAATGTTAAACCATCTATATCAATTTTTTATATGGGTTCGTATTAATATTTTGCAACGCCAACAAGTTTATCAGAATAGAGTTGGAATCCCTAATCTTTATGGTTAAAAAACGAAAATATTTTTTTAAAAAAATTATATTTGCAGTTTTAGATGTAATATTTGATATATATTGACCATATTGTAGATATGGTTAAACCCAAGATTACGTACGTATGGGAAGTTCACGTTAATCCTATCCAATTAAAGTCTACATAACAAGACATCAACAAAAGCGATACAAAATCGCATCCGTTAATATTTGTGTATGATTGAAGAAATAGCAACCTAATCGATGCGACGTATCATGTACTTAGCATCCCGTTTTATTGGAAACAACAAATTTAGACCTATATATACACATTACACACACACACGTATGTGTCATGCACATGAATTATTGTAATGCATGCATGATATGGCGATACAACGTGATGAAGAAGGCGGGGAGAGGAGACAGAAGCAGGGGCCCACGCAGCTTTGAAAGCGATTTGTGTGAGTTAGTGAGCAGACAAAAGCACTTTCCTCTTCTCTATCTCTCTCTCGCGTTCACACTTCTCCTCACTCACAGAATCTTCTAAAGGTACCACTACGCAGCTCCTCGCCGCTTTTGTTAGTTTATAATATAATATACTCTATTCTATGCATCACTGACATCATGTGCATAATTCCTTAATCTCATATCACTGACCAAAAGTGAGCCAAAGTATGACAAGAACAACATCGGTCACAAGATGCCAACCCGATGGCATTCATTCCTGTTCAAATCTCGATGCTATTTATTCTAATCATCGTCATCAACAGCGGCTTATATATAACCTAATCCTATTCCGTACATACAGAGCTCGAACCATATATTTACACACTCTTTGCCCCCCCTCTCTCTCTCTCTCTCTCTGTTTTTGTTACTTCATATATAGACAACAAATACATACATACAAAGAAACCCTTCAACAATGGCGCCTATGAGCCTTCCTCCTGGCTTCAGGTTTCATCCGACGGACAAAGAGCTCGTCGCTTACTATCTCTATCGTAAAATCAGCGGCCAAACCATAGAGCTTGAAATCATCCCTGAGGTCGATCTTTATAAATGTGAGCCATGGGAATTACCAGGTACTTTTATTCATTATGCGTATGCATTATATATAACGTTTTTGTCACAGATAGAAACTATATTCTTCTCTATCTTATCGTTGAATCAACTGTATGTAATGGGTTTCCATAAGTGTTCATCATACATATACATATACTGTCATGTACACGTATTATAACGTTATGTAATGGAAGATTTTGACGATAACAAAAATGGACAGACAAGTCATTATTGCCGGGGAACGACATGGAATGGTACTTCTACAGCCCAAGAGATAGGAAGTACCCAAACGGATCAAGAACGAACCGGGCGACCAGAGCCGGTTACTGGAAAGCAACGGGCAAGGACCGGTCGGTTCAGTCGAATAAGAGGGCGATGGGGATGAAGAAGACATTGGTTTATTATAGGGGTAGGGCTCCACATGGAATCAGGACTAATTGGGTCATGCACGAATACCGTCTCGTTGACCCTGCTTCTTCTTCTTCTTCCACCTTAAAGGTCTGTACGATCGTTTTGTTCCTCTTGATAAAATAAAATTCTTCAATCGTAAACAACACTTGCACATGTATTGTTTGTCTTTCTCCCATTTACGCTTGCGATTATGTGTGTATATATCCATAATATATGTTTTCCTAACGTGTGATTTGTCTTAAATCAGTGCATCCTCGTATTTTTTTTTTCATCTTTAGTTGCACTCGGCTATAGGATCTATGTATGCACATGCATCTATCTTTTTTTTTTTTCCCTTTTCTTTAACTTCCGAACATATGCCCGTCAAGATCTTTATGTAGAAAGACGTGTATAATATATATTCCCAAGCATAAATATATATATATATATATATATATATGTATTTAAACCAAAACATCTTTGTATAGAGACGGTTGATATATATATATATATATGCACCATATCATCAGTTAGTCATATTAACAATGTTTGGATGTTGTATATATGACTGTAGGATTCATATGCGTTGTGTCGGGTCATCAAGAAGAACATACAAATTCCGAAACGTGGAGAAGAGAACGTCGGAAATGTTAATCATCGAGAAAACACGAGCATGCGGATATCGGATGAACGATTCAAAAGAGACGAGAGGGACAACATGACGAGTGGTGAGAAAGAACTAGAAGAAGAAGAAGAAGATGATGATCATCATGATAAAATCGAAAAAGAGGACAACCTCAAATTACCATCGGAGACATCGTTATTTTCAGAAGACAGTAGTAATCAAGCCTTTCTGTCGTCGGACGAAGCCAACAGTTCGGACAATCTGTGCTCTCCCTCGTCATTCCCCTTTGATTTCTCCTCTAATCTTTTTCAGGTACGTATCACTACAAGCTTTCTATAAACAGCGTTATAATTATTTTGAAATCTAATTTATGATTTATCAATTCTGATTTTATATGATAAAATTGCGACATCAATTCCACACAACATCAATGATTCGATAGTTGGAGGGTATGCATTTTTTTTATATAGTTTTCTCTTGAAAATATATTTAAATCTATACACCTCAAAGAATTCAATATATAATATCGTTTAAATGATTTTTAAAATGTAAAACAGTTTTTTAATTACGATAGATTTAATAGATCGTTGATAATCATTAATGGGATATCAATAAAATTTGGTGGATTTTGAATTTTTTTTTTCTAGATCCAATAACGCAAACTTTAATCAGATTTATTCAACTATTTCATTGAATGATATACGACTTCAAACTATTAAAATTGCCATGAAAAACTCCTCCATTTTTTTCTTTTTCATCTCTTATGGATTTTAGTATCATATATGAATTAGATTTGGACTTCATAATTCTATCCAACCACAGCCGAAAACCAATTTGTGGGCAAGATATATATATACAATCAAAAAGTTCAATTTGATTACAACATATTTTATGAACTTGTACAGTAGCAGGTGCAAGAAATTTACTTCCTCTTAATGCTAATATAATTTCTTAATAGTTATACAAACTGTAGAGAGAAATTTTGATTTTTTTTATAATTTATTTAGATCTTATTATATAGATTTATTTGGAGAACAAAATCAATGATTACGTGTATTACTTTATATAGGGAAGTGGAAAGAAGGAATGCATTGATCTCATGAACTCACTTTCTCTTTTCGTAAAGCTTTCTCCAACATCAAACATTGCGGCTTTCTTTTCTTTTCTTTTTTTCATCATCACGAATATCTCCTTATAATGGTGCATTATCAAATATATATATATATATATATAGGTTATATTATATACTTGTAGTACAGTCTCTCGACATATATTTAGGACAAGACTAACAAAAAAAAAATGATTAGATAACAAACGATGATAAATATCGAGCCTAACACCAACATGGGATGGTGTTGCAGGATCTACAACTGCCAAAGCCGATGTTGTCGAGTTATCAGCTTCCGTACCCTCCGCTTGAATTGGAGGATTTCCCTGAGATCTGTATGAATGATGCAGCTGCAGAGATCGAGAGATCCAAGAAGGGAGACAATATAGGTGATCTCATGATGCACGACATCAACGGCAGAGATTCTTCAAATGGAACACTCGAAGAGATCCTCTCTTTATGTTTTTCTGGACACGTGGATGGCCTCGACAGTTTCCTATGAACATTTTTTTCATTGGCACGTGACATTCTACTTCAATTGATTTGGCAGAAGAGAATGAATTGGGTGGAGGATCAAATAACCGAGGATTTATACATGGGTTTATTTTTTCATACCACAACACACACACACACACCACACGATGTTAATGATTTTTTTTTTTTTGGAGTTTTTATTTGAGGTTTATTTCGTGGATGTTGCGTAGTGTACGAGGGGAAATGGGAGTAACACAAACATATGAGTATCATCATCATCATCAACATCATCATCATCTAATCTCTTAGTATAATATAGATTCGTGAAGTGGGTTTCATGGGTCTGAGTTGTAGCCCAAGTTTTCGGCCTTATATTTTATATTTTGCACGATGGTTTAGCCCTTCTTTAAGGTGTGTATATATTTTGTGGAAAATCTCAAATAAAATATAATTACATGCCACCAATTAACGAATCAGCATAGCCATACACAGAGTTTTACGGAAGCTCTCTGCAAACTACGCATTAAATAAGAAAACAAGTTAAATGTCATATAGTTTTTTGGGACTCTCTTTCTAAAATTTATAATTTTAAGAGAATCTAGAAAAATCCGTGTTTTTTTTTTCTTCTAAATTTTAAAATCCAGATGTATTAATTTGGAATTTAGTATCTTGTATTTATAAGATATATGTTGGGGCATACAAAGCCGATACGGGCATTCGTCAAGGGGTACGAATTGAAATCGGTTCAAAACCACTACATACATACATACATACATACATACATACATACAAAATAAAATGCGAATAAATGGATGGTTCATATGATAAAAGCCCAAACATGGGATCCGAATAAAGAGCCCAATGGGTACAAATATTGTAATTTTGGGACAACCCCAAAAGTTAATTGGGAGAGTCCGAGAAGGCAACTCACCCGCCCGGTGGGGTAATGAATCGAAAAGAACGAGTTGTTTGACCATCCCCTTCTTTCCTTGGCTGCTTTGTCTGGTCTTAGCGTTCTGACCAATCCATCTCTCTCTCTCTCTCTCTCTCTCTCTCTTTTTCTGGAGAGAGATAGAGAATCGGTCTTCGGTCGCCGCCGACGAATCTTCCTCTTCTGTTCCTCAGAAAGATCAACCGCTCGTCTCCTATTTCCTTCCCTTTTTTCGGATTTCTCGGTGTCTGATTCTCCATTTCCTTCGATCTCGCATCTCTAGATTCCTTATTTTTCTTTGTCCCTTTTCGCTTTTCTCGGAAAGCCTTTCGGAAGCGAAGTCCTCGGCGATGAGTTCGAATACGGCGTCTTCCAGCGCGGGGGCTGCCGGATCGACTGATTCCTCCGCCGCCCGCAGGAATTCGAAGCGACCCAAGTGTAATTCTCCCTTGATCTCCCCCGATTTTTTTTTTTCTTTTTTTTGTTGACTCTTTGTTGTTTATCGATATGGATCTGGTATACGATTGGTTATCCATCCTGAATTTGGTAATTTTATGGTCGTCTTGTCCAATATGTGTTTCTTCGCTGGGCTTTTTCTTTTATCGTCAACGAATTATTTTGCTCGCCTTTCATCATGTCGATCTCTGAAGCATTTCTATGATCTTTGTAATTGCTTAAATTCTCTAGGGATTTTAGCTGATTCGTTACTAGGGTTTCCACGCTCGTTACAACTACAAGCCTAACATCCCCAAATTAGTGCAAGAGCAATTTCGATTCGGTTCCCTCAAATTGTCCTGCGATTTTGGCGAAATTGTTATTAGGGTTTTACATTCTCATCTCAAGCACAGATTTTTTGTTAGGGAGTTAGCTAAGACCCTGAAAGGAAAATATTACGTTGGCTAAAATGTAACCCTTTGCCTCAAATGAAACCCCTTTGCAGATTCAAGGTTTACACAGCAGGAGCTTCCAGCTTGCAAGCCGATTCTCACGCCCTGCTGGGTAAAGCTTCTTCCTTTTACTTGCGTATCTGCAATATATCTCTTCATTGATCAATCGGCCCGTAGAAGCATGACTTAATCTCTCCACCTTCTTATTTCCTCTGTGCAGGTGATTTCGACCTTTTTGATCGTTAGTGTTATCTTCATTCCCCTTGGGGTCATTTCTCTTTTCGCTTCCCAGGATGTACGTGCTGATGATCCAACTCTATATTTCAGCTTCTCCACCTTTATCGTTTTAGTATCTCACCTGTTTCCTCTCGGACACGGACAGGTCGTTGAGATTGTTGATAGGTACGACAATGATTGCATACCTGTTCCCGCTAGAGCTAACAAGGTTGCATACATTCAAGGAACTGGTGATAAAACTTGTAACCGAACACTAAGAGTGAGTTCCTTATCTGCAATTCCACTTAGTTTGGTTGTGTTGACATATTTTTTATATTTATTTATTTTTTCTATTTCTTCCATATTGTTAGGTGCCGAAGCGTATGAAGCAGCCTGTCTATGTTTATTACCAGCTCGAGAACTTCTACCAGAATCACCGCAGGTATATATATCACTGCCTTGAGAACTTATGGCAGCTCGTGACCCTTTTTACCCTTTTCTTTTATCGCAGTTATCTTGACCAATGACTATATTATATGTGTGCTCTACTTTTGATGGATACAAATAGGCCTGATACATATAGAGCAGGCGATTTGCTTTGATTAGAAGACACCACAATATACATATATGTCATATCTAACATTAATTGATAATGGGTATCTACCAAACAGGTACGTGAAAAGCCGAAGTGATTCACAGTTGAGAAGTCAAAAATATGAGAATCAGGTAGACGCATGCAAGCCCGAGGATGATGTTGGAGGGCAGCCAATCGTGCCATGTGGTCTAATTGCCTGGAGTCTTTTCAACGACACGTACGATTTATCAAGAAACAACCAACGTATAGCTGTAAACAAGAAAGGTATCGCGTGGAAGAGCGATAGGGAACACAAGTTTGGGAAAAATGTATTCCCCAAGAACTTTCAGAAGGGAAATCTGACGGGTGGAGCGAGCCTTGATCCAAACATACCGGTAAGCAATCGATCATCATTACTCGTTTCTCAAAACATCATTCTGCATCCATCCACCATGGATTGAATCGATTGATTGATATGGCTTTTGTGTGCGTGTGTGTTGCAGCTGAGTGAGCAAGAGGACCTCATCGTGTGGATGAGAACTGCCGCATTACCGACATTTAGGAAGCTGTACGGTAAGATAGAGACCGACCTTGAGGCCGGTGACACGATCCATGTCACATTGCAAAACTTTTACAACACGTACAGTTTCAACGGGAAGAAGAAGCTTGTTTTGTCGACGACCAGTTGGCTCGGTGGTAAGAACGATTTCCTCGGCATTGCTTACCTTGCAGTCGGCGGAATCTGCTTCTTCTTGGCCATCGCATTCACCATCATGTATCTCGTCAAACCCAGGTACCCCTTTCGCTATTTTTCTTCTCTTTTTTTTTCAAGAAAACAAGCGTTTGGACATGGCATTCACCATCACGTACTGGTTTGGTTTTGGTTTTGGTTTGTTTACAGGCGTCTGGGAGATCCGTCGTACTTGTCGTGGAACAGAAACCCTGGCGGTCGGTAATGAACTCAACAAAGAGACAATCTACACCCTTCCCAAAAGCTTCATGTACTTTTTTTGTGTATAAATATTTCGAAAACGTTTTTTTTTCCTCGCAAATATATTTTCTCCGACTCTGTGCTTTTCATTTTTTTTTGTCTCTTAATGCGTGTTGTATGGAGTGGTAAAATGCATTTCTATACTGAATTTGATTAGATCAGTTTCCTTTTATTCATTGGGTTTTCTTTTTTTATTAATGATACTAGAAGATAACTATAATAATTATTAATTACAGTATCTCCGGTTCGTGAAGGTGGTTTTCCGATCAACATGTCATTGCCGAAAATTTTGAAACGTGGATGGGTGGTCATGCGAAAAAGCTGGCAATTGAGCAAAAACCAAAGTACCAATGCCATCCAAAATCCAAAATTTTCGAATTTTTTGTTTTTGGGAAAGCAGATTTATTCTTAAAACAGCAGAAAATATGCATTAATAAGTGGTCCGGAGGTTATAACACTTAGGCGTGGGAACAGATCGGATACTCGCAACTTTTAAGGAATTCGAATCCGCGTATTCTAAAAACTCAAACTCGAATCCAAGTTTTCGAGTATCCAAAATGTATTATCCATTAGATAATTTTCGAGTATACACGGATACCCGAATCCGACGATTTTAATAATATTTTAATTAAAATTTTATAATTTTAGAGATTATATACAAATATTTATAAAACCATTAAAAAATATTAAAAATATTTAAATTTAAAACGATTAGATAATAAAACAAATAGTTATATATATATATATATATACAAAAATACCAAAATAATTGAGAGATACCTCTATAATTTTTTAGTAATTCAATATATAATAGTTCTTTTTTATTATTTGGATATCCGCGAATAATTATCCGATCCAAAAATATAAATCCGAACTCGAACCCAAATTATGGGTTTTAAAAAATTTAAAATCCGAATTCTATCTCATATCATAAGAGATACCCGATTTTCGAGTATTTTCGTCCACCCCTGATAAAATTTGGATTATGAGACAGGTCGAATATCGCTTTCGCTCGTGTTGGGCGAACAGACAACAAAGATAATAAGATACTAGTAAAGGTTTATTCGCGTGGGGAAAACAGTAGCCATCCAGTGAGAAAGCTTTCCGGTTCGGTTCGATATTTACTGGGTTCGGTTGGAGAAAAATTATATCAAATTATAATCCAATGTTAATTAGATTGATTCGGTTTTAGTGTCGGTTCTGTTCCAAACAGTCTTTTTTTAATTAGATATTTTCACATATGTATCTGTATATAGAAATGGATAATTCAGTTTCTTTTCGATGATTATCTGGTTCGTTTGATATTTTATTGAACCGTGTTGAAACGGTTTATTCGCTTTTAGAAAATTAGTATAAAAAAAATCGGACATTATTCAGTTCGATATGATTTGGATTGGGTTGGGACCAATAATGGGGAACTAAACTCTTTATTACACATAGATGGGCCAGAAATGAGCCACTAATGGGCTTTAAAACGATCACGGCCCAACCCCAGGCCCAACATACCACACACAAGTTAAAACTTGTTAATTTTTGAAGTGTTTCTTAGATATTCTCGATCTCTTTGCATTTTTTTTTTGTTTCGAATAAAATCACGTCTGAATATTTTTTTATTATCGAAAACATTTTGTATAATCTTTGATTCTATTTTCCTTTTGTACAAACTTCTATGGTATATGTTTACATATTTAGTTGATAAAATTAAAAAAAGAAGGGACTTTTGAATAAGTGGACACCGGCTTTGAAAGGAAAAGTTTTGGAGATATTTAATTAAAGGGCATTGTCCTCTGCATTGAAAGAAGAGGCGCACATATAGAGAGATGTAACAAGTTAACACCTTTTAAATGTTGGATTCCACTTGGACACTGTTGGATTGACGTTAAACGGTATCCAACCAAAAAAATCAAATATGAAATATCTCTCTGGTTTTTTTTTTTTTTTTTTTTTTTTTTTTTTGTTTTTTTTTTTTTTTTTTTTTTTTTTTTGGAGAATGATGGACACTTTTACGTGAATCAACAGAAAACAAACGTTGTTGTATATTTCGGATTAATTCTTGGGTTTGCATGGATCGTACTAAACCAAACCAAGCTTTTACCAAAAAAAAAAGGGGGGTTAATTAAGCCCACATGGCGAGAACGGACATGGAAGCAGAACCGAGGAGGAGGGAGAGATAGGAACCGAGGAGAAGCCTGAGATTGGTCTGAAGTTTAGGGTTCATGAAATCGGCCGCCAGCAGATCGACGAGTGACATATAAATCAATATTCCGGCCGATGCAGCGTTGAACACTCCTTCCACCCACAACGCCTCCTTGCTCTCCTCCTCGTAACTCCTCGTTATCCCTATCCCCACCCCTATCCCCACCGGCGCCGTCATCGAGAAGAACGTCGCCATTATCGCCTTTGATCTCGTCTCGAACTGTGCCTGTATGTATATTCATATACATGAGATTTTCACGAATACCCATTTGCTGACGTAATCCCACAAGTTGTTGCTTCAATCATTAGAGACCCACAAAGTTTGTTTGGTTCATGTATATATATTGGCATGCAATAGTGTTTATGTCAATAATAATTCATATGTCGAGCAATGTTTTGGACTGTTGTACTGTCTAAAAGGTACATCTTTTTAGATGTCTTTATCTAACGGGATGCTTTTTTTTTTTATATTTTTTTTTTTGTCTTTGGATGGATGCCATTATTGCAATATATGTTGTCATAGTGGCAACACGGCACACCTTACCCAAATTTTATTACAATCATCCGCTCTCACATTTGGATATTGTCCTTATCATCATCAACAACTTAAGAATAATAAAAGCAAAACGGGCGCCCTATATTTCACAAAATGGATTGTAATTAATGGCACCACATTTCTTTCTTATAATTTGTCATGATTTGGGCTTATTAACTGGATAAATAACCAAAAAAAGAGGAACCTGGGAGATGCAGCCGCCGAGGCCAAGGCCTTCGAAGAACTGATGGAAAGAGAGAGCAGCCATGAGAGGCTTTATGGTCTCTACGCTCTGAGAAGCTCCCAGCGATATCCCTATTATCACCGAATGCACCACTATCCCCACCTCCAACACCTGCCGTACGTTCTATTATTTATTAATTCCATATATATCCCTCTTTTTATTTATACATATATACATACATAATCAAATCCATATACATTAATAAGATCTCTCTTGAAAGAAAAAAAAAACTCTAGTGCTGAAAAACTGCAACTTTTCGATAGAGATCGAAATTCTTTGTCGTATAGATATACTTTTTCACCCCTCTGCCACGTCACACATGGGGATTAGAAGGAAAAAAAATGAAAGAAATAAGACACAAATTAGGCTGACCTGAGAGACGATGCGTCGGCGGAGAAGGACCGTGGCGGGGAGTTCACCGTCGGGAGGAGAGGAGGCAGAGCCGTGAGAGTGGCCGTGAGTGGCATGAGTGTGGACATGGACGTGGCCCGCGTGCTCCTCGTCCTCCGTATTCACCTGCTTGGAGAAATGCCGCCTCTCGTAATACCCGGTGGCGAACGTGTCGATCATGAGAGTCCCGATGGCCGACAGCATGGCCACGAACCCGGCGAACGGGAAGGGCGAGTCTTCCAGGCTCTGGAACGCGTCCGGCAGGATATGGACGAAGCCGGTGCAGAGAATGACTCCGGCCGCGAAGGCCTTTACCATGAAGAAGACATCCTTCTCCGGCCTTAGCGCAGGGATCTTCTTCCCTATCAACGGCAGGCTCACCCCGATTGCTCCGGTCACCATCAGCAGCCCTATCGAACCTAACTTCAGCTTCAACTTCATCCCCTTATCATCAGTGCCCCTTCTTTGAAAATCCGCATGGCTGCTGCCTCTGCACTCACCCCACACGCACCCCATTTGAGCACAGATCAATATCATCAACAGAACCAGAATTCTCGTCATTGCAACGAGAATCGGACGTGGGTTTCTCGTGAAAATGGTCTTGGAGGAGTTACGAGGAAGTTATTTATACGGAGATTAGGGATGGTTGGAACACTCATTGGGTGGCTGATATCATGAGAATCTATTTTATCACGTAGAGTGGACTGTTTCCATGATTTTGTGTTCAGTACGCAGAGAAATTCCCCTTTTATATATCCCAAAAAAAGGGGACGGACCAAAAAAAAAGACGGGTTTATTTGTTTATTTATGATTTGGAAAAAAAAAAATTAATAATGGAACTGGAGAATTGATCAGTGAGTTAGAGAAAAGGTCGGCATCTCGACTGTATCGGTGGCTTAGATGCCCTGCGTGTCTCAATAATGCTGCTCCTCCATTATTATTTATTGTCCGGAAATGTCCCATTGATCTGCCACGTCATGTATTTACTCTTGTACACCTGCACGTACGTAATTTTATACACGTGTGTGTTTAAAATACAAATAAAAATCGTGATGGTTTAGTGACTATCTTCGCCTCTTGATCAAAGGTGACGGGTTCGAACTCTGTAAATAGTTAAGATTATTTTTTTTTATTACTTTGTGCGTTGATTTAGGAATGGATAAGATTTTTTGTTAAGATATCGGTTTATAATTGAATCGTAGTATAAAAAAATTACAAATAAAAATTACCAATATATTTCTCTTTTTTTTATTAAAGAAAAAAAATTATCAATATGCCCAGCCATATTTTATAGACAAGCGAATTGAAACATTTGAATTTGGTACGTAGTTTGACTCGCGTAATATATATATATTTTCTTTCTAAATGATCAAAGCAAAAGAATTTTGACGATAATATTCTCATGAGGTTTTTTTTATTATAATAAAATGATCCGATTTCCTCTACGGAAACAATTGTTAAGACATACCTTTGTCGACTTTGAATAGAATACTCGAATATCTTTTCTACACATTAAATTAAAATAAATTCTATCAAATTTGAGTTCCTTGGAATGGCTGAAAACATTCAAGAGCTCTAGTCTTTCTATGATACTCTTTCTGACGATGGGTAAATTGATATTATTTAATTTATTCTTTTATATATTTTTCTGCAAACTAATGCATATGAATGGACTTTTGTTTATTCGATATTGTTCATCTTAATAGTACATAATTTCACTTTCCGTAATAAAAAGGGATATATATCTTCTGGATTAGTAAACTATGATATATGTAATAAATAAACTAACATAAACATGCATGAAACCGATATGAAATGTGGCGACATAATTTCAATCTTTTTGGCTCTTTTTTTTAATCTGTAATAATGGAAACACAGAGTCACCAAACCCAAATAACTTATAAAATAATATGAAATCCAGACGAAAAGGGACGAATTTCGTGGTATAAAAAAACCGACTAAGTGCCTAGAAATATGGCTAAAGCCTATATTAATATAATATGATGAGAAAAAATAAATATTAAAAAGAGAATTATATTAAGAGTGAAGGTTACGACATGTAACATTGGAATGAAGACAGAATGTTGACATGCGAAGCAACTTTTGCAAGAGAAATGCTTTTGCTTTTGGCTGGGTTTAGCCTCTGGATGTCGATATTTATGTCACTCCAGTTACATTTGTTTCTTTCATTCTTCACTTTTTGGTCCAATCTATATAAAAAAAACAGGTCCATTTTAACTTGTATTATATTATATTATATTGACTTTATCATTTCATTGGGAGAAAAAAAAAGGATGAATATATCAAATATGCCTTGAAAGTTTAAAGTGAATTACAAAGCGAAAATCCGAAGCGGTAATTAGTAGGAGCGGTTTATTTGGTTAATAAACAAATAACCTAATCTATAAAAATAAATAACCATAATCAAATGAATTCAATATAAAAACACAATAATTATTATTTTTCTAAAATCGAAAAAAACCTAGACAACAAAATAAATAATTTTTATCAATAAAAACTTAAACAAAACCGAACAATTTAAAAAACCGAAAAGTTATATTTATTTTAAATCGAAATAATCGAAAATCCATGGACAACGGAATACACTGAACAAACAGAAATTGGGAATTATACAAAGGCCGCTGTGATTTCTTTCTTTTGCGGGAGTTCCGTTCCTGTTTTATTTCTGTCCACTTGCTCTTAGATGGAATGTACATATACATATACATATGGATGGATAGTAATGGATCTCTATTACCCATGATGTCCGGTTACGAACAAAAACCACATTGAAGTCGAAGACATTGACCTGTATTCAAGAACCACATTGAATACAATGTCTCATATATTATAGATTTGATCAAAGAAAATGTCTTCGTATGTTTTTCATGGCGTCCCACATACATATTTTACAAGAATTGATAATTCTAAGAGAGCTCCTCAATCTTGGGTCTTTTTCTCGACTTCCCTTTCCCATTAGATTCACCTTCAGAGCTCTTCTTCTCTATACGTTCGTCATCTTCTTCTTCTTCTTCTTCTTCATCCGATTCAGAGTCACTACTTCCCGCAGGCAAATGAACCAAAGGTCGATTTCCGGCGATGGCTGCTTCTGCAGCGTTGACCGCTTCAGGCGTGTTGAGATCCGCCACGCCCAGCATCAGGTCCTGTTGGTTCGATATATTCACTTAGTCAGCTCACTATATTCAAATGCTACCTCACTATATTCAAATGCTACCAGTTAAAAAGTTACCATCAACATCAACATTGATTTAATCCCAAATTTATTTGGGATCGGCCATATGAATTCTTCGTTTCCACTCATTCCGGTTTTGAGTTACCTCTTTCGAACTTTACAACAAGAAGAAACCAAACCATAGTTGTTTTGTTTTCTTATTGTTTCCTTGGAGAAACACTATTTTATTCAAAGTTTCTTGTGTTTTATCATCCCACAATAGTCCCTCACTTCCATCGGAATCACAAACGACAGTCCTGTTTTTTTTCTTTCTTTCGATGATTTAACTTCGAATTCTAAAGTGCAAACGTTTTTGGATATAGAATCGATTTTTTTTCTTCTCTTTTTTCTGGGGATAAATAGACTCCCCCCATCATGCAAATGATCAACAAAAGAGCAGATGGATGTGAGAAAATTACCATTTCGATAACTTCAGATTCGTTTCCTGTGAGAGCCTCGATGTCAACAGCCTCTGAATTATCCTAAACTTGCAAACACAATCGTCAGAAAAAAAAGGAGGGAGAGACCAGAGTGAAGAAACAGGCTTGGAGAGGCTAAGTGACCTTTGCTTCAATCTCCAGCCGTTTGTTGGATTCAGCAATGACTCCCAAGAAGCCTTTCACTCTGTCAAGAACTGCAACGAGTTTCAGATACAAACGTTCAATTTCTTTTACCTCTAAAAATTCAATCGCCACCCAAATAAAAGTCTAAAGCAATGATTTATTGCTTGAAAAGGCAACTACTTATAAATCAACGACACAGGATCTTCTAATGGCCATATGATGCACAGAATCATAGATACGGTTTACTTGCAAGCCAGCCTGCGACTACAACTAAACAAGCATCACATTAACCTTTGAAAGCTAACTATTAGAATGGTTTGATTTAAGTTAGTTTGGTTAGGGTTTATTGCTAAAGGTTCTTCTTCTTCTTCTTCTACTGTATTTAAGGAACACTTTTTTCCATTTTGTTAATACAACAGAAAACTTTCTCAAGTTCTTCTCCTTTCTCTGCATATTGCAACTTTCTTCTTTATTTCTTCTCTGCAACTATTACCTATTTCAATCGCTTTCGATGTTTTTATCAAAAGTTAATACTAAAAAAAGACACTGCGGGATGAATATGTTACAGACCTCAGGAGGAAAAAATCGAGAGAGAGATAGAGAAGTTACATTGGCTTTTGGGAAGAGGAGAGATGTGGGGCTTGGAATCAGGAAGCGGCGGACATGGCAGAGATGAAGACTTCTTGTTCTTACAGACCAAAAGTGCAGATTCTGGACAAAAGAAACAGAGCTTCGTAAGAACGCCCAAAACATCACACACGCACTTAACAGCTTAAGCTAAACGAGCAAAGACGAAGAAGTACCGATAGCAGAAGACGGAGAGTTGTTGTTCAGCTCCAGTTCCAGAAGATCCTTGCGTGGCCCTTCCATGGCTCTCTCACACTTTCAGACAATAGGGCAAAACCAGACGCTAAACCCTAATCAGCCCCGGGTAAGGGAAAAGGTTATTTATTGTACCATTCCCAATTAGGCCCATCTAATTGATTGGGCCTACTTCACTTTTTTGAACGGCCCAAAATGGTTTTTTAAATTTAAACACGCCCGCAGCAACTGCAGCTTAGCTTACGATGGACCGACCGAAATACGAAAGCGAGTATTATAACCTACTGGTGGTGGAAAAAAAAAATGGAAATTCGGATATTGGATACCTAATGAGATCGGTTATGATTCTTAAAAAAAATGGAATTCGGTTCAAATATACAAACGTATGAAACCAGTAATTATCCATGGTATGTGATGAGTAATTAATCTAAAATTTACCCTAAATTTTAATGATATTAAATTAAAATCTAAACCTATGCATAATTTATCTCTCGGCTAGGATACGATTTATATGGTCTTGATTATAATGATATGTTGTATTTTTCGTAAAATTTTATTTATTTATGAATTTTGGATATAGATTTCCACGGGTGATTGAGAATTATTTTGGATATTTGATTTTCATATATCGTTCGAATTCGGACATTATTTGGTGAGTAATTTGAGTTTAGACAATCCAAAAACCATTCGATTTTAAAAAATATTATAATGAAATTAATGGGACAAATATAGATTTAAAAAATAATCGTATGTGCTGCTTCCGTTGTAAATCTTTCTTCACTGTCGGCCTTTTGATGTGAGGCCCCCATTCATATGTACCGTACATGTACTCCAGGGTCGTACGGACAGCAGTGGGTCAAGACTCAAGAGAGTATGGCCCAAAAGCTTGAGAGAGTCATGTGTAAGGAGAGAGACAAAGTTTCAACCTTTCATCAGCGATAAGAGCAAATCTTCACTCTCTCAATAACCACCCAATCGTTCTTCTTCCTTGTTCATCTCCCTCTCTCTGCGCCTCTACCTTCAAATCTCCGAATGGCATCTGCCGCCTCCAGCACCGCCTTCTCCCTCCTCAAGCCCACCGCCGGCGCTGGCGCCGCCGCCGCCACCCGGGCACGCGCTTCCCTCTTGCCCATTTCAACCGCCGGCTCCATCGCCGTCTCCTCTCGCCGCCTCGGCTTCTCTTCCGTTGTGGACTCTCGCTTCTCCGTCCACGTTGCGTCCAAGGTCCGGTCGGTACGCGGGAAGGGGACAAGGGGAGTGGTTTCCATGGTGACTTGACCTCCGCGGATTTGAAAGGGAAGAAGGTATTCGTGAGAGCGGATCTGAATGTGCCTCTCGACGACAGCCAAAACATCACTGACGACACCAGAATCCGCGCCGCCATCCCCACCATCAAGTATTTGATCGAGAACGGCGCTAAAGTCATCCTTTCCAGTCATCTGGTACGTGGGTCTGATCAGTTCATGAGCCATTTGGCAATTGATTCCTGCAATCTTGATCTGTTTGCCATCATATTGATCTTGGTCTTGAAATCTATTGGGAAGATTCATTTGCTAGTGCTACTGACAGCATTTTCTAGAGAGACTTGAAGCAAATTTTTGGGTTCTTAGTTTCTAACTTTCCAGCACTTATTTAGTACGGATTTGATCATTCAGGGAAGGCCAAAGGGCGTGACACCAAAGTACAGCTTGGCCCCTCTTGTTCCCAGGCTTTCTGAGCTCCTGGGTATTCAGGTATTCCATGATTCTCTGATTAAATCAGGTTCTTGGATTATGATCTTCATGTGGGAATCTATCAGAGGTTTAATGGGGGTTGAATGGGGCAGGTCGTGAAGGCTGATGACTGTATCGGTCCAGAGGTGGAAAGCTTGTTGGATTCCCTTCCTGAGGGCGGAGTTCTGCTTCTTGAGAATGTGAGGTTTTACAAGGAAGAAGAGAAAAACGAACCCGAGTTCGCCAAGAAGCTAGCTTCCTTGGCTGACCTTTACGTCAACGATGCCTTTGGGACTGCTCACAGAGCCCACGCTTCGACCGAGGGAGTCACAAAGTTCTTGAAGCCATCCGTTGCTGGTTTCCTTCTGCAAAAGGTGAGATTTTTTTGATAGATCTTCCTACACATTTCAAGAGGATCAATGGATCTAAAGAAATAGGGGTAGCTCTCAACCTATCTATATGTTCTAGGAGCTGGACTACCTCGTTGGCGCAGTCTCAAGCCCAAAGAGACCATTTGCTGCCATTGTGGGTGGTTCGAAGGTCTCATCCAAGATCGGAGTTATCGAGTCGCTCCTCGAGAAATGTGATATCCTTCTACTCGGTGGTGGAATGATCTTCACATTCTACAAGGCGCAAGGTCTTTCTGTCGGGTCATCCCTAGTTGAGGAAGACAAGCTTGAATTGGCGACATCACTGCTTGCGAAGGCTAAGGCCAAAGGTGTCTCTCTCTTGTTACCTACAGACGTTGTGATTGCTGACAAGTTTGCTCCTGACGCTAACAGCAAGGTCTGTGTCTCTCTGCTGATACCATTGCTAATGCTTGATTGTCCTACTGTTCTTGCTTTAGGAGCTAGAAAAGAAAAAAAATGAGAAATGGGTTTCTGATCTGTTGCTAAAGCTAGTGTCTTTGAGTAAAATCACCTTTGGCTGCTCTGCATGGTGATGAAAAAAGGACAAATGGGAAGTGGGTCTGGATGATTGTCTAAATCTTTGTTTCCAAAGAAATCTGTGTGAATTGGTTCTTCTGGAGGGGAAGTGAATGCGGTTAACTGTCGACTTCCTGACGGGTGGATGGGATTGGACATTGGGCCGGACTCTGTGAAAACATTCAATGACGCACTGGACAGCACACAGACAATCATCTGGAACGGACCGATGGGAGTCTTTGAGTTCGACAAGTTTGCTGTCGGAACAGAGGTAAGAATATGCGGAAAGATTTGGTTTTGCACGGATCGGATTCCTTAGAAAAGGGTTGTAATGACAATGATAATGTTGGGGGTGCAGGCGGTGGCGAAGAAGCTGGCAGAGCTGAGCGAGAAGGGGGTGACGACGATCATAGGAGGAGGAGACTCAGTAGCGGCAGTGGAGAAAGTGGGAGTGGCTGGTGTTATGAGTCACATCTCCACTGGCGGTGGTGCCAGTCTCGAGTTGTTGGAAGGCAAGCAGCTTCCCGGTGTTATTGCTCTCGATGAAGCTGCCCCTGTCACTGTCTGAGTCTCTCTCCCTCTCTCTCTCTTCTTCCTTTTTGTTTGTTTTTTTTTATTACAAGGGCTTGAGGTGTAATATTAGACACAGCTAAAATGCTGTAGGAAGAGAAGAGACGACTGAGTTTCTGCTTCCGTTGTAAATCTTTCTTCACTGTCGGCCTTTTGATGTGAGGCCCCCATTCATATGTACCGTACATGTACTCCAGGGTCGTACGGACTACGGAGTCTCGCAATAAAATCATTTTATATCTCTGAGAGTGTATCCAATATCTGCTAAAAGATATGCAACTTTGGTAATTACGATTGAAACTATATAAAATCAGTATAAGCGTCTACCAATTTGTCATGGAAATTTAAAAAAAAAACGTACGTTTAGAATTTTATGCAGAGATATCTCTCTTCAATGGACATTACTACGTAAGCATGACGGGACATTTAATTAAAAATAAGATATAAAACATGATATTTAATTAAAAAATTTGATATTGAAAAAAATCTATGGAGTTATGTGGAATTTATTTGATTTGGCTTTACCCGATCCGACCCGAGTTTACATTCGGTTCGAGGGTTTTGGGTTCGGACCAGTCAATTTTTTTTTGATCTAAATAATTAAATCCGAAACTCAATCCTTTAAATTTCATGTTTGGATTCGAGTCGTACCGAATCGGCTCGAACTATTAAATTTGTTCTTTAAAATTTTTTATTTTTTTATTTTTTTTTAAAAAAATTTAAACTTTCGAATCGATCTAAACACCGATATAAATCCGATCCAAAATCTCGAAATTTTTTGTTTCTAAATATCTCGACCTAAAATTCACTATTTTTCGGGATGAATCGGACCGAACTTCGAGCCTCGAACCAAAATTAACGTAACCCCCCATAATTCCCAATACTTTGTTTTTCTATCAGCAGAGCCCAAGGAAATGTTCAGCCTCAGTCACGAAAAAACTATGGGCCTTTTTTTTTTTTTTTTCCTGAAACCATCCAATTCTTTACAATTAAAACTGTGGGCCCATCACCACTGTAAAACCGTATCTGTGTGTATATAATATGTATATGCTGTCGATTCTCAATCTCAATCTCGGATCTCTGTCTACCTAACGTCGTGCGTATCGGCGGCCCTTCCTTGCGATTAGTTTTCCGATTACGAAAATTTTCTTTCTTTGGCTGTGGAAGCAAGCGATATTCCTTTGCTTTGGCTGCAATGGCGACGAAGAGGAGCGTTGGAACTCTCAAGGAGGCTGATTTGAAGGGGAAGAGAGTTTTCGTGAGGGTTGATCTGAATGTTCCTCTCGACGAGAGCTTCAACATCACCGACGACACCAGGATCCGTGCCGCCGTTCCCACTATCAACTACTTGATCCAAAATGGAGCTCGAGTCATCCTCTCCAGCCATTTGGTATGCCCTTCTTTTCCCTCCCTCCCTCCCTCCGTCCGCCGATTTTTTTCCTTCTTGGGTGTGATTCGAACGCGCAGAGATTATCTGGGCTTTCGTCCATTTCGTTTTTAGTTTCTTCTCTTCAATTGTCGTCTAGATCAGTAGATTGGATCTGTTTGAATTAACTTAGTGCACTCCCTCATCCTTACCCTTTCTTGATAATGTTGATGGAGAACATACTGCTTATCTAGAATGATAATGATTCTTGTCTTATGGTTGTTCTGTCTCTGAAACAAATACGGTTTTTCAGGGTCGCCCGAAAGGTGTTACTCCCAAATACAGCTTGAAACCTCTTGTTCCAAGGCTGTCTGAACTCCTATGCATCGAGGTACTTGGCACAACTTTCTTGTTTCTCTTTATATTTTCTGAATTTTTGTCTTACACTTGTGTATCTGAAGTGAATTGGTTAGTACTCAGGCTTGTCTTTTGTGTTCTTTTTTTTTGGCGGCAGGTTAAGATGGCAAATGACTGCATCGGCGAGGAGGTCGAGAAGCTAGTCGCAGCACTTCCTGATGGGGGGGTTTTGCTCCTTGAGAACGTAAGATTCTACAAGGAAGAAGAGAAAAACGACCCTGAATTTGCCAAGAAGCTTGCCAATCTTGCTGATCTCTACGTGAATGATGCGTTCGGCACTGCTCACAGAGCCCATGCTTCTACAGAAGGGGTGGCTAAGTTCTTGAAGCCTTCTGTCGCTGGTTTTCTCATGCAAAAGGTGTTTCCTTTTTGACCATTTGTGCACTTCAAGCTGTGATCTGTTATTGCTGAAAGGCAAAGCTCATACTCTCACACCAAGACAACATAATTGTCTGATTTTTAAAGTATTTTCTGTCGTGTGATGCAGGAGTTGGACTACCTCGTTGGAGCAGTGGCTAACCCCAAGAAGCCTTTTGCTGCCATAGTCGGAGGCTCAAAGGTCTCGTCTAAGATTGGAGTAATCGAATCTCTTCTGGAAAAGGTCGACGTGCTCTTACTCGGCGGTGGTATGATCTTCACGTTCTATAAGGCCCAAGGTCTCTCTGTTGGGTCTTCTCTCGTGGAAGGGGACAAACTTGAACTTGCAAGCTCTCTCATGGAGAAGGCAAAGGCCAAAGGCGTCTCTCTTCTTCTTCCGACTGACGTTGTTGTTGCAGACAAGTTTGCAGCTGATGCCAACAGCAAGGCCAGTGCCTGCTTCATCATTGTTTTGTTTTCTTCTTTGTGTCGGTTTGAGAACTGCGATTGATTGAATTTTTTACCCCCTCACTGCAGGTAGTGTCGGCATCTGAGATTCCAGAAGGATGGATGGGATTGGACATTGGGCCGGACTCAGTGACGACATTCAACGAAGCTTTGGACAAGACACAAACGATCATCTGGAACGGGCCGATGGGTGTGTTTGAGTTTGATAAGTTTGCAGTAGGAACCGAGGTAATATAAAGGGAGTTCCAGTCTTGCTTTGTTGTATGTACAGATAGATAGATAGATATATATAACCGGGTCATGTGGTGTCAGGCCATGGCGAAGAAGCTGGCAGAGCTGGGCGAGAAAGGAGTGACAACGATCATAGGAGGGGGAGACTCAGTAGCAGCGGTGGAGAAGGTGGGGCTTGCAGAAAAGATGAGCCATATCTCCACGGGAGGTGGCGCCAGCTTAGAACTCCTCGAGGGTAAGCCCCTTCCCGGCGTTCTCGCCCTCGACCATGCTTGACCGGTTTCAAGAATGGATTGGTCGGTTTGTGTTTGTTTCATGGGCAGAGTGTGCCACCAGAGCTGTTCCTTTTTTTTGTTTTCTTATGTTCGAATGAATAAATCTGTTCGAGGAATCTATGAATGATTCAGATTCAGTTAGATTTCATGTTGTCTTGTCTGATTCACAAATGAGGGAGTATCTATCTGTAATGTATACATTGAGAGAGATGTCCTTAACAGAAGGATCTACTCAGGAAGGTGGCTTTGTAGCATACGAATGTTTCTTCTTCGACTGAGATTTATGGGTTCATGTTTGTTTCTGACAAAGTGGAAGTCACCATCTTGCCCGACATCCATTATCTTTGAAGGATATAAGCAAAGATATATATATATGTATGTATTTGTCTCAATAATATATATATATATATATATATATATATACATGTATTTGTCTCAATGATCAACTTTTTCTTTTAGGCAAATGTTTGCGTACCCAAAAGAATGACCAAAAAATGCCAAATTTCGACAAGGAGAGATGTAATGTGAAAATTAAAGCAGTGCCAATCAAGAAACATGAACCCCACAAATTCACTTTCACTGGCTCTCATCTACCAGCAGCTGAGGCCTCTTCACAACACCGTTTTCGTACAAATACTCCACAAATTCGTCGATCAGGTACGGCCATGCCCCTTCCTCGTCATAATCCGACAATCCAGATTCCACCATCTGTGCTTATATTTTCAACATCGCAGCCGGAAACAAAAACGTATCAACCTTGTGCCCTGCCTATGCCTCAGAATCACATTATCTTCATGAAGTTGCTCATCTTTATAAGTAGTCTACATAAAGATAGATGTATGTATGTATGCAGGAATGTGGAGTTAAGAATCATACCCTTGCAAATTCCAGGAGCTGAGACCAGGTATCCTTAGATATAGCCTTATTGTGTCGAGCCTGATTTCGAAACCCATAAGAACCGAAAAAAAAAGTATTACAAGAAAGAAAATACAAGAGGCGATCACGTCTGTTCTCCTATCAAAGGCCTGGGATGATTCTTTTTAACCAGTGTCCTGGACTTCTCTCCTAACTAATCCAAGACCATATGATATATATCACCTCCCGAAATGTTCATATAAATCCAGAATCTTTATAAGTTAAATCCCAAACCTAAAGCTTCTTGAATTGAAACACCAATTCCTTATGTAGCTATGAATTACATACTATACGGTTAATGCTCCAGTTACCTGCAAAAACTCGCACCAGTATTCGATCAATGGCCACTGTTTTTCAGCAAAGAGCAGCTGCCACATCCCTATTGCAGTATCTAAGGCCATAGATTTCTGACCCTGAAACGTTACAGTTGAAGTATTTGTCATTCATTCAGATATATAATTCAAAGCAAAGAGTACACTGAAACCAAATAATTTTCTGTAAAAAGCTTTACCTTCTCTTTCGCCCAGCCAAAAGCAAAGTTGTATATTTCACGAAACTTTTCTGAGGGTACATGGGAAGACAAATTCAAAAGCAACAGAAAATACATCAGCCAAAAGTAGGACCATGAATCCCTCACTGCATTATAAATCAGATTAAAAAAGGATAATTATTGTATTTCTCGTCTTACGTTCGTCTTTTAGCTCGGAACGCATGGAAGGCAACTTTTCCCGCAGCTTCTCGATGGAATCTACACTGCCATATCGAAATTACACATTCAACAAACCCCATTGTCATGAGATTCCCAAATCAAGTCACCCAATTATCATTACTGATTACACAATCGAATGGCATATGCACTGTGTTGTTCACTCACCCTAGAGCCTGTAATCCACCGACAAACTCCTGCTTCGAAAATTCACACATAGTGGCCGCTTGCATGTACCATGAAACGACTAACTGAAATTATGGTAACCAGCCAAGTATTCAAAAATCCAGAAAGACAACACAGCAGTCCCAGAGTCTGGAGAATCAAGAAGTGAATGACGATATTTCCAAGTAGATAATGAGATTCATCCATGGACAAATATCATCCTCCCGTGCATTGTCTGATTTTTCTAACTACTTTTGATCTTGATTGTTTCTTCATATCATTTATTCATTGTACTTAAGTCGGTAACCCAAGAATAAACCAAAACAAATCATGGAAGAAAGTTCCTAAAAGAAGGTTTCAGAATAAACATACCATGACTATGTCTTGGGGTTCCACCTAAAGAAAAATCAAGTCACAAATGTTATTGTTGCTTTGAAAAATAATCTACAGAATCTTAAAATCATTCAAGATTAAAAAAAAAAAACTATAGCTACCTGAAGATCATTACACAGTAGGGTGATACCATCAACATAAATCATATCGGAATATGGATCTGCATAAAGCAAAAGGAACCTTTTGAGCATTCCAAAAGAAAATCCCAACAAATGATAATCGCTTCCAGTATCACATTTAACTTGCAGCTCAGATCAAGAGTGACTTGCCTTTATATCTATTGTAGAGCTCTTCCAAGCGTCTGATATCGGCATGACTTCTGACATGGGGCTGGCTGTAAAATACGTCAAAAGCTCCTTCGAGGTGCCAGTCGCTCGCTTTCAAAGCCTGAAGAGCGG
>NW_010965869.1:2041746-2056961 GCF_000463585.1 Tarenaya hassleriana | reverse complement strand
GAGCGGTCTTTTCGCTGCCAATTTATTCAACGACCCATCAACGAAATCGCCAAATGCATAACAAAATGCTTCACAAAAGAATTGCATTGGGTGGAAAAGATAAAATTTACTATGAGTTTTATCAAAAGACAGATAACCGACAGTACCATTTTCCATGTCCCCTTACATAACACCAGTCTTCTTACAGAGAAATAACACTATACATGAACCGATTAGACCTGTTTTAAAAGCAACAAGGCAAATTTCAGTTACCTAGCTCCTGTAATTGAGATGAACTGTTGAAGTTTATCCCGGTGGCCCCTACCCATCTTATGCTGCAGAAAGAAAGAGGATCATATGCATATATATACCGATATCGAGGTGCTCAAAGAAAAGCACCAATAACCACAGAATCGTGAACGATAGAACCATATCGTATGTCTTCTTCTTGAACATGGAAATCCCGCATGATTCATCATCTACGTCGTCATCTAATACAATACGAATCGAGCAAATATTGCCTAAAGGCCCTAAACCCAAACCAAGGAAGCTCAATTCACTAAATTTGGGAGCAAAAGAAGAATAAATCTGAAATTCTAAAGCAAGATTAGCAAGCCACAGCATCGTAAAACTATCCTCGAGGGGGAGAATCAATCTGAAATTCCTAAAAGCACTTACCATACCCCCGAAAAAAACCCTAAAATGAGAGGAATCTAAAGAAGGGGAGAGAGGCGAAGAACAAGAGCTGCAGAAGAAGCTGAAGAAACCTCAGAAGAATCGAATCTGCAGGTTTTCAGGCGTCTCCCTCTATCTCTGGTCGAAAGAGAGAACGGAGTGAGAGTGTTGAGACCAACTCACCTCAGCAACCCTGTATTTATAGGTACATCTTAAAACAGTACAGGAAACACAGGCACCAGGAAAATGTTTTAATTTGGCTTTTGCTTTTTTTTTTTTTTTTTGCGAAAAAAAGGTTAAAAATTAAAGAAGAAAAAAAAGAAAAACAACTGCTTCGGTTCGGACCAGACCGGTTCGCCACCACTTCGTCTTAATTTTTTTGGTTAAGATTATATCGGTTCGTTTTTTTTTTCTAAAATTAAGAGCATTGTAAATTACGCAGACATCGCGAATATGGATGATTTAGACATTTTTTGGCCAGTTCCTTGGCGGAAAAATATCAAATTTATCGTCTTTCAAAAAAGAATATTGGGCAAAAAATGGGCATATAAGCTCATTAATAATTTAATATTAATGGACAGTAACATTGTTAAATTGGCTCCCTTGATTTCCTTTGAATCAACGTGTTTAATTGGCTCCCTTAATCTTCACCATCATCTTAATATGCTCATCCCATGCTATTATGTAATATATATATATATATATATATATATATATATATATATAAAAGCTGCATCATTGAACTCGAGAAATTTCAAGAAATGCATTACCATTATCAAGAAAATGAAAAAAATCACGCAGAAAACTCGAATACTAAATAAAATCATCTCCCTTCAATCCTTGTTTTTTCACTCCCTCCTTTGATCGTAAACCATCTCCCTTACTCGCTCTTTCAACCTCTGTTTTCTTTGTCATAGTCTCCGTCGTCGTGCTCTTCTTCTTCGTCGTCGTCCTCGAATGGATTGGCATCTTCTCGTCACTCTTCTTCATCTTCTTGATCGCTGTCGTCGTCCTCATCGAGCCGGGAAGACGCCATTTCCCTCTCTCGTAGCGATCTCTCTACGAGGGTCTTGAGCAAGTTCATCACTTGAACCGCGTACATCAATGCCGTTAAAGGATCTGCCATCTACCACACACAAAACCAAAACCCGACCCCATCAGCTTTCGCCTAACTTTTTCTTATATATATAACAAGACCTCGCGTTTTTCTCTCTCTACCACGATATGATTTCAGACAAGAATTCCAAAGACAACCTCAGAATCTGTACCAATAGAAGTTCCCCTAATTGTTCAAGTTTCAGGACACTTGTTCTTGAGCTTGATGTTTCAGAATTTGCCCTGCAGCTGTAATCTTTTCTATGTTCTCGGTATCCATTTAGATGCCTTGTGTTTTCCGTTCAAGTATATATACCCATAAGACAGCGAATCGAATCAAAATACTAATCCTATTAGGACACTAATCCTGTTCAACTCACTCACCCGGGACATGTTGGGTGCAAAGACTAGAGCGATGTTGCGGGAGTTCATCTTGTTGAGATGTTCACACTCGGCGACATCGGCCATGAGATTGATCACCCAGTTGAGGAGAGAAGCTTCTGTTTGAGGTAAGAGCCTCACGGCCTTGACGAAATCCTCCTCGGATTCGCACTGCATCACTTGTTCAGATGGCAGAGGATCCAGTACCCCTCTCGGCAGTTCTCTGAACCAAGCCTGTAAAGAGTTTGATTATATTTATGCGAACGATCAAGAAGTCGGTCCATTAATCTCAAAGGGTTAGAGCTTTCGAAGCTCGTTGGTAAGAACCAACTCTTGCCTTTATAAGTCCGGCCAGACAGTGGACGTCGATCCCATCGGGTATGACTCCTTTGTTTAGCTGCTCTCTCACGTGCTCTTCCTCGCCATTCTCTGCTGTGATTCTGAATATTCCTTCTTCCTGAAAACATCGACTCCGAAATTGGTTAAACAATGGATTTTCCGAACAAGAAGGCTCGTTTTAACGAAACGATAAGAACTGCCCCCGATGATAAACCCGTCTTATCTTATAAGATAGAAAAGGAAAAGACCGTTTTGTATACAAAATCAAGAACGGAGATATAGATGAATGATCCACCTGCAAGCCTCCTTGATCATAAAGCCGGCTTTGCAATAGCAAGAGTATCACAGGAACACAGTTCCCTCTTGAGTCGTATGATAGCTGCATCGACTCTGTTGAAACCCCGAAAACCGTTGCACTGGAAGAGGCCAAACAGATCATCAGTTGGTGAAACAAGAACAAGAATTCGGCAAAAATCAAGATACGAACCATTTATTGTGTATATGTTCTTGTAATCTTTGGAATTATTATTTTGAAATGAAATCGTTAGACCAACATAGTCTGCACATTGCTTAGTTTCAAAACTAAGTCACAAATTTGACTACAGAAGAATTCCGACAGAGATCAGAACCACTGCAGAAGAATTCTGAATTGCGGAAGGAACAGCTATATGCAGAATTCGACATATATCTCGCAGCTAAGACTTTCTCGGGAAAATGGCGCATTATCTCGCCAACGTTTTCCATCACTTTCCCGGCAACCAAACGACAATGTCCAAACGTATTATTCACATGAAAAGTCATAATTCGTCAAACCCTTCATCAGTTCCGCGATCAAAACCAAAACCCATAAATCAAAACCGAACCTTGCACTGGGAGCTTTTCTGGGCACATCGGGCTCGAACTCGGAAGGAAGACCCAGGAAGCCATTGAAGCGATCGAAGGTCACGTGAGCCACGTGGCGGACATTCGTGGGACAACCAATGTCCATGGCTCGTCGACCGCCTTCGCCGCCGCCGTCGTCCTCCGCCGTGTCTTCTCTCGAGAAGCAACGCGAAAGCTCCAAAAGGACTCGACCAACCGACGCGGAGCTGCCGAACCGCGAGAGTTCGGGTTTTCCGCGAGCTCTCACTCTCTCTATCTCTCCGTCGCCGAAAACTCACAGTCTGTCTTCTTCCTCTGGTTCTGAATCCACAAGATCAAGAAAAAAAAAGTTGAGATTTTTTTGGAAATGCGTTAAGCGAATCAGTCAGTCATGATCGGCGATGAAGTGGGTTAACTTGAGAAATATAAAATTCTGCAAAAATTAAATAAGAAAAGTTGTCAATTTTACACAACACAGGCAATGCTGTTGTTGGAGAGAGAGAGAGAGATTGAGTGGCGCTGAAGAAAAGGGTTTGGAGGAAGGTGTAACGTGGGAATCACTAAGTTAAATTCTATATTCGTAAAAATCCATAATGTTCCTCTGCCTTAGCTTTGAATTATCATACCAATAAAGTATAAACCTATACGCACGCGTATACATATATGGTGTTGGTGACAAAATTTTCTCAGCAGTAATGATGGAGAAATTTTATATTGCAACAATATTTAATGAAATGGTGAACAATCTATTATGATTGTGACTTTGATGGTCCATCTCAAAATACATTTTGGAATTATTTTTGTTATTCTCACATCATATGATTCGTAGTTTGTCCAATCTGAAACTGACGAACTTTAATCTAATCACTAATGCATTTTGTTCGATCATTTTTACCTACACTTCTTGCAAGATTTCAACATCTCTAATTAGTTTTGAAATTTTTTTATAGATTTTAAAAAATTTGTGTATATTTTCTTCCAAATATTATGGAAAATTCTCGGACTAGGATCTTTTAATTATTTTGTTATTGAAAGTTCCTTAAAATTTTCTAAAACCAGTAAAATTTTAATCTAACAAGAGAAAATCCCGTAAAAACAGCAAAAAATAACGATATAAAAATTCTGAAATTGCAATTTTTTTTATAAAAAGCTATTAATTTGTCCATTTTTTTCCAAAAAAAAATATTTTTACATTTTTTTTACAAATTAAATCGTTGATCACGTATGATTATTGAAGTCGCAACCACGTCATCCCCATTCCCCGCCACACCAAGAACAATTAAAATTTAAAAATACAGACACATACACAACATATACTCATATATATATATATATGCATAAATATACACACATACACGCGTGTATTACATACACATTCATATATATATATATTGATATATCTACATATATATGTTACACACATACATATGTATATATATAAGGATGTACGCATATACGTACATATATACGTGTATGTGTGTATTTGTATGCGTCTATGTATTGATTTTGAAATATTTTGAAAACTTATCGATTGAGTAATATAGAATTTTAATGTATTTTAAAATATTCTTTGTTAATATCAAAACTAATAACAATACATGATTTTAATAATTGAAATAAATCCAATATAAATCCAATTCAAATAATTTGAATCGCTAATTGATCAAGCCCAGATGACTTTTACATAATTTAACATACTCTAATCACGTGGATTTCATCATTACTCATAAGTAATGCGTGTTATTGCTAAACAAAGATCGTATATCTCTTTTCTATTTAATTTCATTTTGACGCTCATATAATCGTGATATAAGGCTGCAATCATGATCAGGTTGCCAAAGATTTAATTCTGTGAATCTGTTTATTGTTATATTATATGATATTTCGTTATTATTAGTAATTAATGCGATAGTTCATCGTTATCATTATTTACTTGGGCCCTAAAGAACATGCATTGCATAACTAAAAAACAGTAATGATGAAAAGTACGAGATACAGATTCGTAAGTTCACTATGTATTTGATCCAATTATATCTTCTATCCGATCGAAAAAATCCGACTGAATATCTTTACTCACGCTTGGGTTTTGAACCCGACATAAAAATATATTTTATATGTTGACCATCCAATTTTAGGTACGAGATAAAGAGTTTTCTATATAGAAATAATTTTTTCGGGTTATTGAAATCTGAATATCTAAAATTATAAATTTTAAAATCGGGTCTCGAATTAATTTGTAAATCTCGAATATTCTAATTTCTAATATCCGTACTATTATTTTTAGTGATTTATCTCCGTCGACTACTCTGGCAACGATCTCTGTTTCCATCGATTCGGCGATTACAAGGACGAACTTTCATCTATGCTAGGGTTTCGAAAAGAGTGAGAGAAATAACTATTTTGATAGTTTTCAATAAATATAAAAAATATTTTGATAATTTGTTAAATGGAAATTAGAAATAATTTAATGTACTCGGATGGTTAAAATAAGTCCATTATTTAGGTAAACAATTTGTTAGAAAGTTATATTAAGATTTTTAACAAAAGAAAAACATTATAATATCATTTTGAGTTTTTATCTTTTTACAATTATTGCTAAACACAAACGACATAAAAACGGTTTAGAATCAATATGGATCAGGATAATAATTATATGTAAAATAATTAATATAATAAAAATGATATAAAATTTGGATTGCGTTTAATGTTGACGAAGATAGTTGGGTTTATATCCGACAGAATATATATGTGTTCTTAGTCTAATATATATATAATTTTTCGTACAATTCGTATCTGTCTCTTCCTTTCCCTTTGCATTTGTTAATTTGATAGAATAAATTAGATTTAATTATAACAATATATTTCGGTTTAGATACCTAAAAGAGCCGAATGAAAAAATATATATAACTATATTCAAACAGAATTCACATCCAGATGGACCTTATGTAGACTTGCACATACACACCACGCATGCATGAACCTTTCACAATCATATATAAATTCAAATATTTTCTTGGTATGATGAACACGCCAATATCATAAAAGAAAGAAAGAAAAAATTTATTAGAAAAACTAAACTTATAAAAGAAAGTGGCATAAAAGCCTCTCAACATGCACAATTCTATTAAAGATATGAATTTCTTCCCCTTCTCCAACAAAATCTTATATATATAATAACCGAGATCGTATAATAACCGAGATCGTATATATATATAATAACCGAGATCGTATCTGGGAGATATTGATAAGATATTCTGTATATTTGATTTACTTGTATAAATATATACGACAGGGATTTATTTTTTTTTTGGAAAATGCTTTGTATTACTCATCAAAAATATGATTTACATTCCCTTGTGTGACATTTACAAAAGATCCCAAAAGGTAAACAAATCCCTGCGCAAGTGGTAATCGTTTCGATAGCAATTCCAAACCTTAATTTAAAGGACACTCTCAACTATAACGAGTCAAATAGTACCAATGTTCAAGTAACGTGGAGTACGTGGTCTGTCTATGTGATATCTTCCTCGAAAGTGAAAGTAACGTTGCCACCACATATATCATGGTATCAGAGCTTGACCTAATTTAATTTTCTCTCGCTGTTGTCATTGCCACCACATGTATGTCCACCAAACACGGCTCGACGACATTTCCGACTCTCGATCTGGCTATGTCAGCCACAATGACAGTCAGTCCACAATGATTCCGAGGAGAACTATTTCTCCTTACGATTTAGAGTCCCAACGACAATTCGGGACTTATTTTATCTGAACCTTTGTTGCGAGACATTAATCTGACGTACCTTACAAATTGTGAGATTTTTAAAATTTTGGTGGACGGGAATCAACAGATCAGTTTAAAACAAATTTGTAAGTTGAGGGTTTTTAAGAAAAAATATATATAAGTTCATGTTTTTTATGAAAATTTTCATGGTTAGGACTAGGGGTGGGCGATCGGGTCGGATCGGGTTATTCGGATTCGGTTATTTCGGGTTCGGGTTATTCGGATTTGGAATTTTCATATCCAATCGGATATATAATCTTAATCGGTTCGGTTCGGGTTCGGTTCGGATTTTTTCGGGTTCGGTTCGGGTTTATCCAAACAAATATTCGATAAAAAATTACATCGAAATGTGTTATAGAAAATGTAATTTGTATGTACCAAAAACAACCTAATATTAATAGTCTAGTATCATAAAAAAAATCAAATTTGCGAAACTTAAAAATGAAAAAACAATGATAAAATAAATAAGATAATAAATAAAATTTTAAACTAAAAGCAATATAAAAAATCAACTTGTGGGTTTTTTTTAAAGATGAAACACGAGTAGCATTTTAGGTTCCTTTACAATGATACAGAAACCAATGGGTTTTGGACACACTCGATAATCCAAGCTCCACCAATTACGAATGTCACAACGGGTTTTGGACCATTCGAGTGTTTAGGAAGATACAGATCAAGCCTGGACAAAACAAAACAGTTGAAATTGAAGAAAAGATAACTCCTAATACCATAAACTATACTCCTGCGGATCTGACGAGAGAAGAAATAGTAATTTCTGACTTCAAAGACCAGAACAAGAAATAAATCCAAATTATCAACACAAGACCAGATAAAATGATATAAATCATGATCATCAACAAAATGAAAACATCAGAAGAATTGTATAGCAACCAAGAGCAAAAAATCTTGTGATCCATCTGTAACCTACCCTAAATAGTAACCTAAATAACAACAATGATTAGTTAGAACTTATCTTCGATTCTAGCAGGAGAGAGTGAAGACCCAGGCGAAAAGAAGCACAGATCGGTGGAACTCAGAACTCGACGAAGAGGAGAAGCTCAGAACTCGAAGGAGACGAGAAGCTCGGCTTCGATTCCAGCAGTAGAAGCATAGCTCGATGCCGACGGAGAGGACAAGCTCAGAACTCGACGGTGTTGGGCGGAACTCGAGACTGCAACAGAGAGACGAAGCGGAAAGTCCGAGGATTCGAGCTCGAGATTGAAACAAAGGAGACGACACCGAGACAGAGGAGACGACGACGAGACGGAGGAGAAGATTCAGGCGGAGCAGGCTTGGCTCCGCGATGGAGAAGACGAAACGGCAGCCGCAGAGAAGGAGAAGACGAAGGTAGCAACAATCGAACGAAGGGTAATTAAATCCTAAACCTAAATAATTAAACTAATGTTTAATTAAAATCAGTTATTTCGGATAACCGAACCCGATCGGTTATTTACCCGAACCGAACCGATCCGATCGGGTTTGGGACAATGGTAACCGATCGGTTATTTTTGCAACATCCGAACCGATCCGAAAACCGATTAATCGGATCGGTTTTACCCGAACCCGATTAACCCGACCCGTTTGCCCAGCCCTAGTTAGGACTTCTTACACCATTATTTTCCAAATTTATAGGATTTCCCTAAAATAAATAGAATCTATGTATATCGTGGCTTCGATTTGGTTTATAAAAATTAAGTTGATTTTTTTTTCCAAATTTAGATTTATTTTATTTTTTACAATAATATATAATAGAAAATAATAAATGGCGTAAATTTTGGGGCCCATTAGATTGCACCCGCTGTTATACACACTGCACAAGTACACATACGCACGCACTTACGTAAAGCCCAAAACCAAACTCAAACCTCTAGAAATCCAAAACCATCCCGGCCAAAACCAACAAACCCAAACCGGCCGGTTTAAGATTCTGGCCACCGGACCTGTGACCCCGGCTGTGGAAGTAGAACGGAATGAAACCCCGACGACCTCCGCCACCGGAATATCCACCACGTCCGCCGCCGCCGCCGCCTCCTTTGCCACCGCCACCGCCGGCTTTCTGAACGACGGTGATTTGACGTCTTTCCCCGGCGAACCCATCGCGTGACAGATCGCGGGAGGCTACATGTACGGATCGTGAGCGTACGGAAACAAAACGTAGCTGAAGATGAAGGAAGACAATAAAGTACAGAAGCATCGTTGCTTTAGTGAATCCCATTATGTTTTCCTGTGCTTTCTTGCTTGCTTTGTACTACTGCTCTGTCCATGTGTGTGTGTGTGTATATATATATGTGTGTGAATTATATGAGTGTGTGTATATATATATATATACATCATAGATATATATATACACAAACGCCATAGGACTCGGTATGGCAGTTTGCCCCGAGGAAAGCGCCGTGATATCACAACCACATAAAAAAAAATCACGAAAATGGATATTAATCATCCAAGATTTGATGCGAATAGCGACCAATAAAACTCGACACCAAGTTTGCAAATCGGCCATAAGGTGGTGAAGAACAGTGATAAGTTTCGAAAACATGCATTTGAAATTTGTAGAAATATAAAAACCAATATATGATTTTAAGATGTATAATCGTTTTTGTAAAAAGTGCTCTTCTATTTCTTTCCGTTCACCTGAATTAGCGAAAATATCGATAACGATTTCGTTTCACAATTTTCTTATAATCTTCACGCGATAATATTTAAATAATATTATTATTACATGTATTTTTATTTAAATTTGAAACAACTTTTTGACCTTTGATGGGATTCTCGATTTTTTTTTTGGTTAGCTTAACAAAATGCTTTTGTATTTAGCGGAAGAAACTCTTAGTAGAACAAACAAAAGCATATAAAAGAAAATAAAGGAATGCAACTTTATCAGATCGTATTTACTTGAAAAAAAGGCAGGATAAATTTCGATTTCGATTTAAGTGGAATATCTTCATTTTCAACGTGAAAAAAGCAGAAGATAAGAAGAAATTATATTTAATTTAAATGGAATGTATATACAATATTACTCCAAATCCGAAAATAACGTTGACGTCTTTTATTAATTGGAAAACATATTTGAATCTACAAACTAATTTTATTAATAAAAGTTTTGAAATAAAAGAAACACAGATCAATTTGAAATCATTTTTTTTCTAAAAAGAATTTGAAATGAAATAAACACATATCTAAATTTCTTCTTCTAGTTCTTAATCACTCTCCGATATATATATATATATATATATATATATATATATATGTGTATATATATATTACACTACATTATCAAATGTACAATATCTATTTTTATACATTATACGTAATGCTACCCGTCCTTGGCTAGTAAACTTTAGTATCGTTTTATTAATTTATTTATTGTGTATGAATTTAAATCTCAAAATCATAATAATGTTTCGTCACATGTCTGCATTATCAAACTAGCTCCTATAAGACCAAAAAACTAAAAAACCAACTCTTAATATCTATATTTCCACATAATTAACCAGTAACTAGGCAGGCCACCTTCTGGTCCCAATCGTACCGGAATCGAAACACTAAAAATGACCAAAACCAAACCCTAACCAATACATACAAAACCGGCCAAAACCAGCAAACCCAATAAGCCAACAGTACCGGGTACCGGTTTGAGACTCCGACCGCTAGACTTATGACACGGATCCCGACGCCGACGCCGACGCCGGCACCTACCGAAACATATCCGAACACCCTTCCGGACAACAACCATATTTTCACGTCTTTTTCCGTCTAACCCATCGCAGGCGACCGCCGTAGGAGATTGAATATTCGTACCGTCGGAGGCTACCACACGTGAGGATTGCGAACGTAGGGCGAGAAAATGAATGAAGAGGAGAAAATACAAGAAGGCATTTTTGAAACGCATAGCTTTCTTGTGATTGTTTGGGATCCTGTCTTTTTCGCGTTTATTTGTAGTTTGACAATAAATAGGCGTGCACTTTTTTCATTTATTGGTCTTTAAATTTATACTTTTAGTAAAATGTATTTATTAGATAAATATCGTTCTTTCTATATATATATTTGAATGAGAATCAATATGTATCTCAAAGATGATTTTCTTTATATTTTCAAAGCGTTATCCACCCGTTAAAGAAAAATCGATTCCAAAATTAATGGGATGAAAAAAGTCTATGCGCATTGCACAATCTCCTTTGGATTTCATAAAAAATATATAAAAATTAAGTCTAATAACCTAACTTGGTTAGATCAATCGGTGAGGGATGTAAAGCGTTTTTTCTATCCGAGTTCGAGGTTCAAATTGGAGAGGTGAACGTAATTCCAATCATAGTCTGTTTTTGATTCTGATATTAGTGTGGACCTCGACTCACAACATCCGATTATCAAAAAAATTAATTCTAATACATCCCAATTCACGACGCACACGCAGATAGAACCGAGTATTAAATTATTATTTGTTAATATGTTTAAACGTTTTAAAAAATTAACATTTTTATAGAACGATAAATAAAAGTTTTGGCCAATTCAGTTACGTTAATGGACATGGAATATTTTCATTTCAACGGCAACATTAGAAGGAATGTATAAAAATCAATATATTTTAAAGACAGGTAACAGGTTATTGTTTTGGAAAATTCCATCTAATTGAGTTCTCAAAATTCTATATCAAACTATTTCACAATTTAGCAATTATCATCCAATTAATTATCCCTTAATTGAACTCAAAAGCTTTATGATATATATAAACATGTATATATACGATATATTGTATATGAATAAGCATATATATATGTATATGTGTATATGTATATATGTTTTTTATACTCATATATTTGATGGTAAATCCACATATATAGATCAATCTCGTTACTTTTTTTTGTCGTTTTTCATCGTTGTCGGTTTTTCACTAAACATGAAGGTAATTTTAAAATTTTGCTTATAATATTTAAAAGTATATATTATATAATATTTTTTCTATAATTTATCCATACATTTTATACATGACAAATTTGAACCAAATTAAAATTTATTTTTTTCTAAAAACTTATACGTGTAAGTCCCCGTGAATGAATCTGTATCATGGAGTTTAGTTGATGCACTTCACCTGTCCTAAAGAGACAAAAGCCCCATTCCGTCGTTTCTGACAGCTTATTTCTTTAATGATTATTTCTCACTCCCAAATAAGGAAATCGCTAAATATTAAATAATGTAATATAAACAGTTCAATTATGATTTATTCACATCCTAAATATAGAACCATCGTAATTTTTTTTAATAACTTAGTTCTCCGAATCTTCACTCCCGTCTTTGTATATAAACCATTTTAGTTTAGAAATTATATCCTTTTTCACCGGTAAAATCGAAAATTTTAAGATCATCTCTCAACTATTGGACCACGTTGATAGAAACATCATATTTATAAATTGCATTTTAACATTTACTAATTTAAAAGAAATATATACGTTTATTAAAAGCAATATCTTTATGCATTGGTTTCCTCTAACCAATCATATTTCATCACGTCATACGTAACTATAATTTTTTTTAAAAATTTCTGCAATCTTCTCTTCCTAACTTCTCCTCACAGACCCACAAAATCTAAAACCGAAGCAAAATATAGCAATCCTGAAACTGCACGCGCTAGCGCGTGAAACACTTATGCACTCCCATGTATACACATCACGTGTATATATATAGAGACTTGATTCGCATGTACGACGAGTGTACTTAAGAGTCAGACAATCAAAATTCTCAAAGGAAAGGGGTTGTCGGGTAGGAAGAAGAAGGAAGACAGAGAAAATTGAAGGGTGAGATGCCTACTAGGGAGGCGTTGATCGCTGCGTCGGAGGTATTCCCTGGTTTCAGATTCTCCCCGACGGATGTGGAGCTGATCTGCCACTACCTTCGCCGGAAAATCGCCGGAGACGAGAGCTCCGTCGCCGTCATCCCCGAAGTCGAGATTTACAAGTTCGAGCCTTGGGATTTGCCAGGTCCTGTCTTCTCTCTGCTTCTCCTTGCTCCGTTTTTTTCGTCAATCAACAAAAACTTCGATTTGGGTCGGCGAAATTTGCCGTAAAGTTTCCGAATTTGGACAAATCGATTAACGGGTTTGAAGCTCGGGGCATTTACGGAATCCGAAAATTGTACGGAAGCGTACAAAACTAAAACCCCTGTTCTTGACCGGATATGTTCTGGTCCATAGAGTTTTCTGAAACAAAGAAATTCGAATTCACGTCGCCATGGATGGAACTCTCTGTAAAGAATTGATAGAGGTTGTGTGAATGATGAACAGATCAGTTAATCTTGAAGTCGGAGAGCGAGTGGTTCTTCTTCGGGACGAGGGGAAGGAGGTATCCGCACGGGTCGCAGAGGAAGAGAGCCACGGAGCTCGGATATTGGAAAACCACTGGAAAGGAACGTAACGTGAAATCAGGATCCCAAGTCGTCGGAACGAAGAGAACGCTCGTCTTCCACCTCGGTCGCGCCCCGTGGGGACAGAGAACCGGATGGATCATGCACGAGTACTGCATGATCGGAGCTCCACGTGTCAGATTATATATTTCCCCCATCCTTGCTTCTTCTATCAAGAACTCGGGTTCTGATGATCTTTTGTTTTCGTTCGTTGCGGAATTCGCAGGACGAGTTGGTTGTGTGTCGGCTAAGGAAAAACAGTGATTTCCAGGCAGGTTCAAGCCAAGGACAGATGCATGACGGCAAGTGTGGAGACACGGAATCGTACTCTTGGTCTGAATCAGAACAGAAACCATCGAATCATGCTGCTGACACTAACGCAGAACCGTCAGACTATGTAGAGGTAAACTAGTTTCTCAAAAATGCTCTAGAGAAAGCTCGATTTCTTTAACCAGATGCCGAATTTTCTCTTCGTAGACGGAGCTTGCTCTTTGAAGTTTAACGCCATGGGAGAAGAGTGAGTGAGCTCTTGCTTCTGTTCGATGATGACGGTGAAAGAAGGCGATGATGAAGAAAAAACGCGTTGTGGCTTCTCCAAAGGGCTCGATGAAGAGGGGAGGCATCAGTCGATAATCTTGTTAAGAGCGTATAATAGTGTGATGATAACATAAGCAGCTTGCTCGTGCTTCTGCTCAATTTTGGCTTTGCTTGATGACCGAAACAAAGTTTTTTTTTTTTTTTGATGAATCGAATCAATCATCTTGAAATGGGTTCTTGATAGTAACTGGAAAACACATGAACAGTAGAAGTAGGTTTTACCGTTTGTGCTCTGTAAATTGAGCTTTCCCTCTATTTTACACAAAATCTCCGATAGGATTTGGATATAACCAAAGCTCAAACCGTTCACTCAGATCGTAGAAATTGGAGTCGGAGTTTCCTGTTTAGGGTTTGTACAGTGGAGTCTGGGGCCTGGGAATGTCCTTAGTCTTCACAGAGAGGTCCCGATTCGATCCAAACCGGTCATATCAAACCGAGTAAAAATGGTTTATTCCGGTTCATTTGATCTCCGGTTTGCGGTCTTAGCGGGTTCCAAACCGAACCGGTTTTGGGTTTGGACCCCTTATTCACTCAAAGAACGACTTAGAAACTTCCGAAGAGAAGAGAACTTGTACTTAGTCTTACCCCGTTGACTTCCATGTCCTCCATCATTATATATAATATTTATCATTCTCTAATAACATTAATAGTTTACGACAATACCCTCTTTTTTTTTTTCTTACGAAAAATATTTTTATCAATAAAAACTAGATTCGAACTAAATCCTGAAAATCAAACAAATCAAATCTAATAAAAAATTGAATAGATATGAATTTAATAAAACCAAAAATCTCATACGAATTAATTTGCACTATTTTTAAGCGGGTAGATGCAGAACAGCAGAATGTCACGATAAGGACAATCTTGTAATTATAAGAAAGACCGAGGGTGTTTTGAGGAGGTGGAGTCAATACTTCGAAGTCGTCTTGCATTGTCTGTCCGAGTGCGGGCGCAAAGCACCTGGGTCTTCGCATTTCGTTATAAAATGACGGAGCTCGATTTCCAAATCATGCCGAGGAAAATTCTTGAAAATGGGTTTGCTACCGGAAAATAAGTTCGAGCGTCGTTTTCGTCTTCTCCACCTCGCCCTTCTCTCTCTCTTTCCC
>NW_010965869.1:2024156-2041681 GCF_000463585.1 Tarenaya hassleriana | reverse complement strand
CTTTCCCTCGGCTTTCTCCGAGATCTTCTTCGAGGAGCGCTTCGAAGGTGATGCATAGCAACAAATGCTCGCGATTCCCTTTTCTTTCCCGAGTCCTTTTTCCGGGAAACGAACATAGATTCGATGTTGTTTCTGAAATGGATTTCTGTCTTTTTTCCTATGTTACCATGACCATCATGTGACAGTTCGTAGATTCCGTTGGTTAGATCTACCTTTTCAGAAAGTGGAGCCAAACCCATGAACATGAGAAGCTTCTAGACTTTCCTTTTATAGATTTGACCTGTAGATTGTGTATGTAATTTATAGATTCTGAGTTTAATGTCTGTGGATGATAATTGATTTGGATGTGTGTGTGTGTGTGTGTGTGTTTTTTTTGTTTATACAAGGTGGGTGGAAAAGCAGATGGGTTTTGTCTGATTGGAAGAAGAGTGAAGGAAAAGCCGGAACCTTCAAGCATACGGCAGGAAAATGGCCCGGAGATCCCGAAGACAAAGGTTCGATTCTTTGAATCTTGCGTTTCAAGCTCTGTTGAAGTCATATAGAGCTTGATCTTTTTCTTTCATTAGCGGGTTTAAAAACTTCATCTCTTCTGATGCAAGTAGAATTCACCAGATGCATTCGTCGAAAAAGCGAAAAACCTCGGATTTTTCAGCATCTCTGGTGCCTAGTTTTGTCCTGTAAAATCTTGAATCTGTTATTGTTTAGTTCTTCAATACGGGGTTAGGAAGCTTACTTGGGGTTAAATGCTGTATTATTCAGGCATTCAGACGTATAACGATGCCAAGCATTATGCGGTATCTGCAAAGATTCTTCCGGAGTTAAGCAACAAGAACAGGACACTGGTGGTCCAATACTCCATCAAGTTCGAACAAGACATTGAGTGCGGCGGCGGTTACATCAAGCTTCTCTCCGGTTATGTCAACCAGAAGCAGTTCGGGGGTGACACTCCTTACAGGTTCGTTATCGCCTTTCGTTTTTTATTAACGATTGGTTCTAGAAGGCCATTGTACATATAGCCGAGCTCTTTTAGTCCTTATTCGTATTTACATGAGATTGTCACAACCAGAACAGTGCTATGTTAAGGCGTTGTTTCAAGTCATATATACGCTTTCTTGAAAACTAGTAAATGCTCGGTTTTTGTATGTTCATGCACGGATTCTCATCGGATCGGTTCATGTTTGAGCTTATAAGAGATTTTTTGGACCTACCCTCATTAGAGTTTCCTTGTTTTTTTATAATGCAGTCTGATGTTTGGACCAGATATATGCGGCACCCAGACGAAGAAGCTTCATGTCATTCTTTCGTATCGGGGACAGAATTACCCCGTCAAGAAAGATTTGCAATGCGAAACTGACAAGCTAACCCATTTTTACACGTTTATTCTCCGGCCTGACGCTTCTTACAGCGTTCTGGTTGATAATAGAGAGAGGGAGTTCGGCAGCATGTACACCGACTGGGACATTCTTCCTCCGAGAAAAATAAAAGATTTGAACGCAAGGAAGGTATATGTTCGCTCTTAGAGTGAATTACATGAAAAGATGTTTCCGGGATTGGAAGAACGCAAAATACTCTATAGTTTTGCAAATTATATGTTGTGCAAGTCTAGAAAAACAAACCGAGGAAAGGGTAAAGCTTTAGTCCGAGTTCTTACTAAGTCTTTCGAGCAAGAATCCGGGATATAGAGTAACATCACATTCTTCTAATATTGCGGTGGAGATTTACTCGGTTTATTTTCCTATTTGCAGCCACTGGATTGGGACGACAAAGAGTATATCAATGACCCCAACGATGTCAAACCCGAGGTAACTTGTTTATGCAATTTGGTAGCCGGAGAAAAAAAATGATACTGATGTAAATCAAAGAAACAGTTTCGTTAGCCATATTTGAATCTTTTTTAAAGATGACTAATTAGGCAAATGGTTCGTTCTTTTCTCTGTATCTCAGGGTTATGATTTGATCCCGCGTGAAATTCCCGATCCAAAAGCGAAGGAGGTTTGTTCTTACCGTTATCTTGGTCACGGTTGTTCCACTGTTCTTACCGTTATCTTGGAATTTTATGTCTATGAAGGGTAAGTATAAATGTCTCGTTCCTCTCTATCTGTTTAGCCCGAGGACTGGGACGAGGAAGAAAACGGTACATGGAAACCTCCCAAGATCCCGAATCCGGTGTACAAAGGTTCTTGGAAAGCTAAGGTAATTGATTTCAGTGGTCAAAATCTCTTTGTTCTTCCATGTCCTACTCAATCACTGATATATTTCATTAAGAATTCTTCTAACGCAGAGAATCAAGAATCCGAACTACAAGGGTAAATGGAAGATTCCATGGACCGATAACCCGGGTATGTTTCTGTTGAACGCGTCTTTTACGATGTTTTGGCCAATAGAAAGTGTCCTCCAGGACCTGTCGATTACTAAACTGGATCTTTCTTGAGTTTCTTCAGAATTTGAGGATGACCCGGATCTCTACGTGATGAAACCGATAAAATACGTGGGTATCGAAGTATGGCAGGTAATTTCGAGCTCTTTCTTAGCTTTCAATATTTGGGTTTCATATACGGTCACTGTCACTATCATTCTCTAAGAACTTGTTAGAATCCCACGTCGGCCAAACATGTGATTGGTCGAGTCCTTATAAGATTATGGATATCGCAGGTGAAGGCCGGTTCTGTCTTCGACAACATCTTGATCTGTGATGACCCGCAATACGCTAGAAGCATCGTGGATGAATATTTCGCCAACTACCGGCAGGTATGGTGATATCTTGATTCCAAGTTCTTTGAGATTAGCCTAATCTACGACGATTTCACATACTTGTTTTCGTAACGATAGAATCATCCAGCCCTTTTTCAGTCTTGACATTGATCTCCATAATCAACGAGCCTCGGGTTTACCATCTGATCTGATTACTATAGACTTCGTAACTAGAATACATTGTTCCATAAAACTGCTATGATATTCATAATAGTGTGGCCCATAAAATGTTAGATTTTCTGCCTGCAATTCTTATATATATTGAACCGCCTGATCAGAGCTTGTATACGCGCATAATGACAGGCCGAGAAGGAGGCATTTGCGGAAGCCGAGAAAGAAAGAAAAGCTCGAGAAGATGAGGTTACGGTTCTTGATTTTGCCAATATACCTTCTTGTTTTCGTTCTCGGGTATTTTCTCTCGGTATGAGAACGTATATGTGTATGTGTGTGCGCGTTTGCGTTTACAGGAAGCTCGGAAAGCGAGAGAAGACGGCGAACGAAGGCGGAGAGAAAGGGATAGCCGATATGGAGACCGGAGACGTTACAAAAGGGTACTCCATCTAAACCACATTTCATCATTTTCCCGGTTCAGTATATTCATTTGTCGTTAACCGGTTCAGATATTCTTGAACCGGAAAGTTCGATATCTCGCTTAAAACTTTTAAAAAGTCGTTTCTTTTTGCAGCACCATCCTCGTGATTACATGGACGATTACCATGTAAGTTCTTCATCTCATTTTTCTTCTCCTAGTTTATTCTGTACTTTTGTACTCCGGTTTTCCAATTAAAAATTGGTACTCGTATTCGGTAACCGGTTAAGGAGTTTTCAATTCCATATATACCCCTAGGATTTGACACAATTAAATGTTTGCCACTTCTTTTTTTTTGGTCATATCTGCAGGACGAACTTTAAGCCGCGGGCTGGCATACCGACCAAATATCAAATTCCGGTTAGATTGGTTCGGTTTAGATCGGTTTAATGGAAACCCTATAGAATCCGAGTATAGAAAGGCTTGCATTCCTCGACTCGGTTCCCAAACGAATGGAAACCGGAAGTCACTTTGTCTTCATGCGATCTGTGTTATAAAACAATTACGATAATGAATGTAATTATTTGTTGAAGTGTCAATTATAAATTTGAATACTTTTAATGTTATTATACATCTTTTCTTTTTGTTCTCTCAATTATAATATGGACGCAAAATTTTATTTTTGTAATATAAAATCGAAAATATAAATAAAATAATATTCTGATTTGGTTTGAGAGAAAAGCCTCAAATATTTATGATTTTATATCAATCATCCCTAAAAAGTTCTAAATACAGCATATAATAACAATTTGTTAATTGCAATATGCATCTCACGGTCCATTTGGAAAGAATTTTACATTTGATTTGTAGTTGTAATTAACCAAGTTACCAACTAGAATCTAATTAACATAAATAAAAAAAAGGATATTTAAACTGAGAGTATATTAAATTGGTTTTTATATTTATAGTTCTAATTCAAAATTTAATATTCTAGTTTAAGGTTTTCGTACCGAAATATTTACTTAACACTCTCGTATTAACACTCAATATTAAAAAAAATTGGATATAAATTAGATATCCAAAAATTCCATTATATCCAAATCTTATTTTATCTACTATAATGAGATTTGTTATGTAAATTCAGATTTATTATTTACGGATATCCCAAAAAGTATTCGAATATCCATAAATATTCATTTGTAAACCAACTATATTATAAAAAAATCGAACAACAGACTGAAAATTCATACCAATAATAATAATAACTATCCGAAAATTGTTTTTCATAATATAACCAAAAAATGTAATTAAAATAGATTGTTAAAATTCAATACCCAAACACGAACTTAAAATTATACCCAATTAATTTAGGATAAATTAGTAAACATGTATATTTTTGTTTATCAAGGAGTGTTTAAATTGCAGGCCTGTATCTGCACTTTTAGTGCAGCAGAAGTGAAGAACGAAACATGGAAACCTTCGGAAAGAAACGGAGGCTTTCAGGTTAAGAGTATACGAGTCGCGCAACTTATTTCTCATTTGGGCTCAAGGGTAGATCGGTGCATTTTAGGCCTTCGTGTTCGTTGGTCGGTTTCTCCAATTCTTTCTTGGCTTTGGCTGTATAGAGCAAAGACGAGGGTGCTCATTTTGGATTCGATTCGGTTATTTGGTTGTAATCATTTAGTTTTTATATTAATTTTAAATTAGTTAAATTCGGTCTTATTGTCGATTCCCTTCTATTCAGTTTTTATTAGTTAAAATGTTATTTTTTCAAAAAACAAATTATCGTTTTTTCAATTATTTTTTATTCAATTTGATTCGATAGAGTTTACATTTTTTTTTTAATTTAGAAAAGCCATATATGTTCGACCGTCTATACACATATATGTGTCCAAATGTTAAATGAAATAATCATAACAACATTCTTGAAACAAGAATCATGGAGTTGCATTAAAGGAGACATTTACCTAATTTAAAAAGTGTACTTAAAAAAAAAACTTTGATGTACCTTTTGGCACTTTGAATGTACGGTTTAAACCACCGAAAAAGATTTTTTTTTTAAAAATTATACGTTAAAAAATGTAAAGAAATTCGCAAGTTGTCTAACGTGGTACGCATTAAAATTGGCATGTTCTTGGAGTTGTTAGAATCTAAAAACCAAAAAAACTATCATTCAAATTTTTACAAAATTATTTTTTCTAAAAATTTAGAAAACTATTAAATGAAAAAATCAATAAAAAACCAAAAACTACTTCTTTTAGACTTTGAGTGGGAAGAGTTTTTCCAGTTTTTGGAGATTTAAAAATCCAAAAATCTCCAATCAAGATTTTTTTATTTTACTTTTCCTAAAAACCCAGCAAACCATTTTTTCAGGAATAAAAGCCAAAAACTAATTTTTTTAATAGATTTTATAGATTTGTTAGAAATATTTTTATTTCTATTAAAAAATAATTATACAAATTATTTTAAAAACAAAAATATCCATCATTTTAAAAATAATTTCATATTATACCTATGTCTATATGAAGATAATATTCTTACCATTTTTACCATAATTTATATTAAAATTTTTTTTTAGAAAAAACAAAATTTGAGGTATGCTAATTCAAAGTTTCTTATTCAAAATATATATTGTAGTCATCTTATATCTATTGTTGTTTTTATAATCATCTTATATCTATTGTTATTACTAGTATTAATAAATATAATTTTTTTAATAATAAAAACCCTTTTGAAAATTTTTAAATATAAAAATCTAAAACTAAAAACTAAAATATTATTTTTACAATCAAATTTTCTAAAAACTGTAAAAACTACAAAAGTCAAAAACCAAAAACTAAAAACCAAAAACTAAAATAAAAAATCCAAAATAAAAGCCACCCAATTCAAAGCCTTAGTTTTCAAATATTATAGAATCCAAAAATCAAAAACTAAAAATTAAAACCCAAAATCAAAATAAAAGTCATCATAATTCAAACCCTGTACTATATTGTTTTCCGCATGGGTTCGTCTAAACTACAAAATTACTGTAAAAACAAATGTTTCATAATTAAACTATGAATTAATATATATTTATTTTAAAGTGGAGAAATTAGTCAAATGCTCGTGCACTCGAAGATATTTCGAGACGCAAGTGGACTCGCGAGTGGTCTATGACACTGATGACACATTTTAGCAATAAACACAGTTCTATAGATTCCAAATTTTATAATTACAAAACAATTTTCGGCTATCATTTTAAAAAATAATACGGGATGAAGATGAAGACATAGACGAATATCCAATTTATCCGAAAATACGAATTTAACGAATTCGAATCTCAATCTGAATCCAACCCAACTCTAATAGTTTAACCGGTTAAACAAACTTGCAAAATGTTTGGTCTCATCCCCAATTCGAGCTTTAAACGGGAGAGATGAGCATAATTTTAATCACCCGTTTTACTCTTGGTTACGGAATTAGTGTTGATCTCGATCCAAAATACTTGTTACCCAACAAAACGAATTCGTATCCGTTTCGTAAATTTATGAATCCGTTTCATAAATTTTATAAAATACTTGTCACGGGATTAGTATTTTGATTCACGCTCCAGTAACAAATTCTTTTTATCATATATTTGTATAATATATTTTTTTTATTAAAATCTTACAAATTTCAAATAATGATTAAATTATAACTACATACATATATATAAATATATATAAATGAGAATGTATAAACGGTTCGACTCGGTTCGGATTTGGTTATTTCGGATTTTAAAAATTTATAACCAAGTAGTTATTAAATTTAATCGTTTCAGGTTTGGATATTTCATATTTTAAAAATTCATAATCAATTGGTTATTCGGTTCGGTTCGATTAATAACCTAAATATTTTTATTCGATTTGGTTCGGTTAATAACCTAACTAACCAAACCTATACCTACCCTAATTGCAAGTATTACACGGTTAATTTCTCTAATTAATGAGGTTTTTGATTATATGGATTTTTCTTTGAAATAATAATAATAATAATAATAATAATAATAATAATAATAATAATCTTTAAAATAAACATGTATAAGAATGACATGGGCCATTTGATAAATTTGGGACAAACAAATGTCATATAATTCAAAAGTAACTAATGTTTTTTTAAATAATTGGTTTCGAACCCACTTTAATTTGTCCCCCATTTACTTAAAGAGAATTATAAACAATGTGAAAATTTAAAAATAAATTGACTAATCTCAACACAGAATTTTTGAGAAAATGGATTTTTCATGGGGTTAGTAATAATGACATATCACAGCTTATTTAATCACTCACAATCAAATAACTTTCATTATTATCTTCTTCGCATTATTTTGCCTTTTGACTGTGGGATCCAATAAAACTTCGTGGCTTATCGGCTAAACTGTAAAATAACTTTCAACTTAACCCAACTACACAACGACCAACATAAAAACATGTGGATTTACATTTACATTTATTTTGGAATTTCACTTATATATATATATATATATATCTCGATCCGCTACCGCTATGAAATTTTAAAACAACCTTCACAGATAGGGGTGGGCGATCGGGTCGGATCGGATTATTCGGATTCGGTTATTTCGGATTCAGGTTATTCGGATTTGGAATATTCATATCCAATCGGATATATAATCTTAATCGGTTCGGTTCGGATTCGGATCGAGTTTTTTCGGGTTTGGTTCGGGTTTATCCAAACAAATATTAGAAAAAAAAAGTCCATGAATGTTTTACAAAAATTAACAAAAACATCGTTCATAATGTCATTTGTACCGAAAACAACCTAATATTAATAGTCTCGAATCATGAAAAAAATCAAACTAATTGCGTGATCAAACTAATTACGTGATGTACATGTACCAAACCAGAGCAAGAGAATATGGAATGAAGGTATTTTGCAAATGATTTTTCTCTGTATTCCATTAATGTTACATGATTCTCTTTATACAGGTTGTATAGGGTAAAACGTAAAATTCCTATCTGAAAAAGTAAACCAAACAACTAAACAAAGAATAAAATTCTCTCTTCTTGGGCAAAAAAAAAAAGAGTTTGAACTGCCTAACATGCCACGCTTTGCAAAGATCCGATTCAGACGTAAAGATCCAAACTTCATGGGAAAGATGATGAGGAACGAACCTTCTCTGCCACAAGTGGCGAGAATCAAGAAGGGTCATCGTCGTCATCGAAGGCTTTACAGTGCAGATGCAGTCTATGAAGATTCTGGCAAGCCCAGATTAGTCAGAAGCTCTGGGATTAGAGCTTTGAGGATTGGAACAAACGCGAAATGTAATCTTTGGACCACTTACCTTGTCCTTCTACAAGAACCTGCCCACTTTATCAAGAAGAAATGTGAAAACTTGGATCGGTATATGTTGTGACCCCGTTAAGGAAATTTCTTGCCTTTGCTGGACTAGTGTCTCCAGGGCCTGCTTGTTGTTCCCGAATACAGAAACACCGCGAAACAAGCAACAGACGAAGCTTAGCAGAGAATTAACGCAGACGAGGCAGCCGACGACGCAGAAGGCAAAGAGAAGCAGAGACAAAATGAAGCAAATCAGTCACACAAATCAGAGACAAAATGGAGCTAAGAGAAGCAGAAGGTAAAGCTCACATGAACCAGAGAGAAAAAGAAGCTAAGAGAGATAGAAGAAGGCTGAAACCGAAGCTCACACGAACCCCAGAGAAAAAGAAGCGAAGAGCAGGAGAAGAAGGTGATGCTACAGCCTAGAACTGATCACGATGCAGAAAGAACCTATAGAAGAGGGAGAAAAAGAACGAACCTCAGACGAAGAAGCTACCGACGACGCAAACCGGAGGTGCAGAGAGAGAGGCAGTGTCGGCGGAGAAGATCAGGATCATAGAGAGACGGCTCAGCTTAGCAGAGAGTGACGGCTCAATCGACGCAAACCTCAGAAGCGGCGACGGAGGAGACGGTTCAGGCGACAAAGAAGAAGGCTTAGGCGACGGAGGACGCGGATCGAGCTTGAGGAAGAGCTTCGACGGACATGAATCGAAAGTGCAGAGGGTTAAGATTATTAACCCTAACCCTAATTAATTAAACTAAAATTTTAAATTCGGTTTAATCGGATAACCGAAACCGATCGGTTATTTATCCGAACCGAACCGATCCGATCGGTTATAGGATTATGATAACCGATCGGTTATTTTTGCAAAATCCGATCCGAACCGAAACCCGATTAATCGGTTCGATTTTACCCGAACCCGATTAACCCGATCCGATTGCCGAGCCCTATTCACAGAGCAACATGGCCCTTCCAACATATTTTATCCCATCCACAATTTTAGAGTTATGTCGAGATAGTCAACTGAAAAAGATAAGTGCACCATATTGTTACGAGTAGCACAACTAATTCTTTTATATTATCTTAGATTATATAGTCCTATATACCTATATAGCCCTCAGATCTCTTTCATTCTGGTGTGTTCGATCCATCCTTATACCCCTTTGGTCTTAATGGTACTCGAGTGCCACTCCTTGACCGTGTCATCTGCACCGACGATCACTCTCAACCTTCATCATAGTTCAGGATATTACAGGTCTACCAGTTTCTGCATGGTTTATCCTCGAACCACACTGTATTGGAAGAGTACCGGCTCTGATACCATTCTGTAACGACCGTTACGAAATGTCAAAACTGTCCTCACACAACAATACATAATCTTTCAGCGTGTTTTGTCCTTATTCGTACGCATACCGAGACACTTTTCAATAGGTCACCCTTCCTAAAATTGCTCCAAAGTTGGCGCGTTTAATTTTGGAGTTTTCCAGAATAATCAATCGAAAAAGTAGGTACACCTTGTTGGTATGAATAATTCAACTAATTCTTTTATATTATCTTATACCATATAGTCACATATACCTAAATAGCCCTCGGATCTTTCTCATTCCGGTGTATTCGATTCATCGCTGTACCCCTTTGACCTTGGTGGTACTAGGAGAGTCGCTCCTTGACTTGACCGTGTCATCTGCACCGACAAACACTCTCAACCCATTTCATATATCGGGATATCAATTTAAATTAATATAATAAAAAAATCTGAATTTGAAATTCAGATTAAAACAAAAAATATATTTAAAAAATAAGTATGTTTATTAAAAAAATAAATATGAATCCACTCAAATATAATTTGAATAATTCAATATAAAAAAGGAACGATTATAGTTTTTATAATATTTAAAAATTCTAACTAAAAATTTTAATTTTAATTTGTTTTAGAAGAATAAATAAACAACGTCAAAATTGATTCTCCCGTGTCGAATAAATTATCATTTATAGCCATTTTTCTTTGATTTTAAAATTAAAGAAAATATTGTAAAAATATTTATAATAAAATTAAGCTAAAATATTTAAACATGAACAAATATTTATTAACCGTATAAAATAATCCATTCAAATAAATATTTATAGATTTTTAAAATAAAAAATAAAAAATATTTATTAAAATATCATAATTTTAAAATGTAACTGTAATCTGAAATATTTATAAAAATTGACAAAAATACTTGATCTGCATTATTTAATTCAATTCAATCCGAAAAGCGGTAATTAAATCATAACGACCGAATTTGGGAAATACAAATTATAAAAAAATATACATATATGTGAAAAATAGAAATAAAAGTAAAAAACTAATTTAACAACTATTCAAAATTACAATATTATCCTTTATAAAATTTTAAAAATCTGAAGAAAATTCCTATAATTTTTTTGGCCTATTTTAAAACTCTAAAATTATATTTGAAATCTTCTCCAGCATCTTGTTATATGTTATTTTTTTGTTAAATCAGCAACTCTAAGCGAGACATATAAGCACATAGCTCGTTAGAAAATAATCTCATTTTTACTGAAAAAAATATACAAATAATTATAACCAACACTGATGCATTTGCTTAAATTTCTTTTCGTGAAAAAAGGTTAAATGCTAAGATCATGCATTTTTCGCCACTAGACAAAAACCTATGTATACATAAAATTCGTATTTTATAAAATATTTTTGTATCTAAATTATTTTGGTATATCTAGTTCTACAAATATTATTCCATACTAAGACGGTTGAAGCATTATAACAGTGTAATAATAATGGTGTAATCGAGGTATGAACATACATGTAGCATGGATGGTTACATACTCATGTATGCGCATGTATAATTAGAGTATTAATATCACATCGTCAATAGCGAACTTATTTATTATATAGAAGCCTCAATTCCCTGTAATAATGAAGTAATCAGTTACTATAGCTTGTCTTTGTTACAATCGTTATTTACAGCATTTCTATGTCCATAGTTACCGTGAGTTACTGCGTCTCCAAGTTCTTGTTTCGTACGAACAGATTCATCAATCGTTATAGCAGTTTCCGGCACCGAATTTTCATGCAATCGATTAACATTCATCGATGTATCGGTCGGTCCATTAATATTATCATCGTCATGAACAATTGTTAACACGTGATGATGATCAGGACAGTCCTTTGGTACGTCAAGAACGGTGCTTTCGTCGCTTGATATCTCCGGTGAGACCGTTGGCTTGCTCTTGAACCTGGCAGCGGACTGTAGTCGGTGCATGGATTCCGAGATTTTCTCGGTGAGATTAACGATATCCGCAAGCAAAGAAGCTGTCGTGGCGACCGGGACAACTTCTAGCGGCTCGATATCTCTCAAGATTCCGCCTTTGGTACGTCAAGAACGGTGCTTTCGTCGCTTGATATCTCCGGTGAGACCGTTGGCTTGCTCTTGAACCTGGCAGCGGACTGTAGTCGGTGCATGGATTCCGAGATTTTCTCGGTGAGATTAACGATATCCGCAAGCAAAGAAGCTGTCGTGGCGACCGGGACAACTTCTAGCGGCTCGATATCTCTCAAGATTCCGGATTCCCCTAATTAATTAAACTAAAATTTTAAATTCCGGAAGAGGACGGCTTTTTCATTTTCTTGAAGGCAAGCGATAGTTCTTTCAATGCCTTGCCTGATTCAGAACTCATTCTTCTCAATGGCTCTTCTAATCTCTTTTTTGCATCCATTGATACCTATACAGACAAAAGGTGATGAAACAAAGTGTTAGACGGATTTTAATCCTTTTTTTATTTTCTAAAAGAATATTTTCGTTGAGTTCAAAATCCAAATCAAAAGCTCATCAACGGTGCAATCTTCCGAAATAAAACTGTACAAGCATGACAATATATATACCTGGATATCTGCTTTGAGGTATGAATTCAAGGCATCGACCCGATAACCGCACTGTCGGATCAACGTACCAATGGCGAGATATTGTTTCCAAGGATGCCTGAACCTGAAATCCCCGTGACCCGGTTCCCATCTCGCGAAATTCGCCTAAACACACATGAATGAGGTTTGAGCATATATATATATATATGTATATGGTGTAATATATATTTATATATGTATATGTGTATATATAGCGTACCCACCAAAGACTCTTCATTCGATTTTGTGCTTAGGACACTTTTATACCCTTCAAGATTCTCTCTCTTCTTCTCAACGTGTATGGTGTCTCCATTCGCTGCCCCTTGAAAGTATTCGTCCCCAAATTCTGCGAATATTTTTAAAACAACACTTAATTTCACTTGTATATATGAGCAGAAAACATTCAAGAACATGCAAACGCATTTATATGTAATACCTTCTAGAAAATTCCCGACTTTTGCCAAATTGTTGGCGATGAGATTGTGAAGGTCTTGTCCTGCCCAAACAGGACAGATGAAGATGGAGACAAGAACACAAGCAGCTCCTCCCACGCCGACCGTCGACAACCTCTTGTGCGCCAATTCGATAACCTCGTCGTCTCTGAAGCCCGAGACCGATACCAACGCGAACGTGAGTATGAATATCAACAGACCGTAATCGTATCTTGCCTTCACCTTGGGGAAGAACCGTATAAACGTCGATATGGCAGCTGCATGTATATGGAATATAAGGAACGATGATGTGTTTAATGCCATTTGACTAACGTACGTCCAAATGATCATTTGATTAGTTTTGGTTCATGGATTAATTGGTTTAATTATTTGATTAATTACCATGCAAAAAGACAAAGACTGCAAGAAGAATCGGTTCTAGTGTGGGTCCCGAAATGCTTGCAATGTGGTGAGCTCCGACTCCAAGTGCACTGGCAAATAATGTTGCAACTCCTCTGTTCAATCCTTTCCCAAGCGTGGCCCCTACGTACAAATCATCAATATTTACATACATATATATATGCAAAGACCATATATTAGCATACGGTGCAATGGGACCGGCCGAGACCTTAAAATTTATGGACCCTTATTTTAAATAATTAAATATTCATCATATAATATATATTAAATATCTAAATTTTTAATTTGATTTAATTGATATTTTAAATATCAAAATATTGCAAATCGATACCTCAAATATTGAAATATTCTAAATAAATACCTTAACTCATGAAATCGATGGAAATTCTCAACCTCGACTCTGAAGATGATGTATAAATTAGACGTTAATTTTCAACATAAAAAGAAACTCACAAAATCGATAAAAATTTTCAATTTTGACTTTGAAGATGATGTATAAATTAAATATTAGTTCCAACATAAAAAAATGAATCGAAGTTGTAAATTGCTCACTGTGATATCCATTTAAACAATTTAACATTTAAAGTATTAATTAGATCAAATTAAAAATTTAAATATTTATTTATCATATTTCATAGTTGAGATACTATGAGATTTTATTATTATTATTATTATTATTAAAAAATTTATTTTTAAATAATTAAATCAAATATATTATAGTCTATCATTTGTATATTAATTAAATTAAACATATTTCTATCATTTTTAAATATTTTTCAAAATAATATAAATTTAATTTTTTAATTTAAAAATTATTACTTGTTATTATATACAATTGATCCAGATTTTGTATTAAAATTTGTGGGACGGTCCTGCATACATACATACATACATACATACATATACATATGTATAAGTGCATGTATGTATTTGTTATTTTCTATAGGACTCACCGACAGAGAACTCGAAGACGACTACGACGGTCATGACGGCCCACATCGCATTGACGCCGAAGTTGTCGTAGAGAGGTTGGTAATAGTAGAAGGACGAGACCAGAGCGAGAGCAAGTCCCACTTTAAGAGAATGAACGACTCTCCTTGGATCTTCTCTTGCAACTCTCTCTACCTCCCTCGCGATCTCCATAGCCTTCTCTCTCACTCTCTCCATCGATCTTCGTGCTTTTGAGATTAAGATCTTATGAGCCCGGCCGATTTCGATGATGGGTCTGCCAAAAGATCGAAAACCCGGAATTTGAAATGCGAAGTGTGAGAGAGAGAGAGAGAGAGAGAGAGAGAGAGGGAAAGGCTAGGCTTAGCAATTGCATGCAGACGAATAATGGTATTTATAAGGAGCAAGAGAGGGTCATGGAATATACTTGATATCAATAGAAATCTTTTTGGTGTTTTGTCCTCTTGTCGTGTTGTACCATGTAAGTACTTGCGAGCTTTCAAAGGATCCAAAAAAATATAAGAAAAAAAAAGGCAAAGAAAAAAGAAATAAGAGGAAAGTTAATATGTATTATGTAATATATTGTGATACTGTTTAATAGCGACAGATGGTTTTATTTATTTATTGAGCAAATGGTTATAATTGATATTTAAAAAAATTAGATTCTTTAATTTTTTATGTATTTATTTTGATTCAACATAATTAACATTTATAAAATAATAACAATATCAAATTATCCAAATTTGGGTAGTTCAACCGAGTGAAATGGATTCAAAACGTATATCTCGCCACAAGTTTTCAAACTTCAAGTTTAGGGAGAAAACGTATAATCCAAATCATATTACTGACTCTCGATCCCAAAATTAGTCTGGACCTTGGTCCAAGATACCCGATTACAAAAAAAAATAGTAACTAATACTAACCATAAGTAACGTCTTTAAAGAGTTAAATAAAATATACAAAAGCACATGATTATTGAAAATAGAATCCACTTACAATAAATTATTGTAGATCCCAAAATTAATTATAATCAAATATGGAAATTAAAATAAATAATACTTAATTTATTTAAACTGTGTTATTATGTACAAAAGCTTGAGTCGTCTGGCACACCCCACCCCTCACCCCTCTAAGAAGGCTCCACATATACATTAGTATCTTCAATGCAATCTTAATTATATTTTCACATATTTATAAGCCAATAGTTTAATTAACCATATTTATATAGCACATTCATGATTTAAATTCTAAATCCTATTATTTATAGATTAATTATCAATATTAGATCAAAATTTAAATAAATAAATATAGTCCTGCAGAAAGAGAATAGATATACGATGAACGTACGGAAAGCATGCGTATGTATGTATATGTAATGTAAGTAAGCCCCGTCCGTCCGAATATCCCATGTTCTCCGAAACATACAAGTGTATATAGAAGAATGCGGGTATATTTATAAAGAAAATATTTGACTATCACATTTTAATCAAATAATAAATAAATATAAAATTTTGAAAAAGGTATCTAATAAGAAGGCAAAAAGGAATTTGGACAGAATGCGGAAGAAAATATTTGGTGCGTTTTGCCAGAGCTTTGCACCATTCGTACGGTACACCCATTATCATCAAAACAAAACCTACCTTTACGAATAATAATAATAATAATAATAATAATAATAATAATAATAATAATAATAATAATAATAACACAATAATCATAATCGTCAACCATGACTCGTTCCAATAGGACCAGTCCTTTTGATTTTTATTTTGGTTTGTATATAACGAGCACGGTTTCTATGAATTTTAAAAACAGTAATCCAATGATTATAAAATTTATGTCTGGTTGGATTTTTTTATAAGAAATTTTGATATTGGAATTTATTTTTAATCGCATGATCGATAACTACATAATAATCGAATGTATATTTATGGAACAAAACGAATATTTTACAAAAATGTTTTATGGACGCAGTCTAAACATGCGTTGTTAATGAGTATGTCACATTTGAATGAAAAACATAGACTACATCGGTTTTGTTATAGCTATTTATTAAATCAAATTAGCGATCGAGTTATATAATATAGTGCTTTATAAAAAAAAAAAGGAGTTATATAATATAATGAAAACGGAGAGTATGTATACAGTATACCCCATGACTTGAGCAGTTTGTTAAGATTTGAGGGTCTACCACTTGAGAAATTTCCGTACTCGTCTTTGGTTCCATTCGCATTAAATATGGTGAAAGTTAAAATAACTGGTTAAATATATTTTTGTTAATTAAAAGTTGGAAACGTGTATTTTAGTTATTGGTTACGATTTCCTTTTCTTAATTCATTGGTCAAGTGTTCATATATGTATATATATAACCATGATAAGATACATAGATATATGAAAATTTGTCGGAAGATAATTAGTAGAGTGGAAATTCGATCTTATTTAAGTTTTTAATATTTTATATTCAAATCTGTTAGAAATGTAATGATTAAGTAACAAAAAATAGGACAAATTTTCTATATTTTCTTGAAAAAAAGTTAGTTTTTTTTAATCATTGTCGTTGTATATTTTCCTAAAACATAAATTATATGGAAAAATCGAAAATATTTTCCGTACGTACATGTACACACGTCGGACATTTTCGTGAGATTCTGCGGTTGTGTCCGAATGAGAAGACAAAGCAAGTTTTACACGTAGTCTTTCGAAATCGTATATATACCATGTCATTTTCCGACAAAATTAATTAATCATTTTTTTTTGGTTATTGGTTTAGGTATATTGCTTAGTTAAAGATCATTGTGTTATATTTGTACATTACTTTCCATAAATATGTACTTATTGTTAGCGTTTGGATTATGTGTACCGCATTTTATGTAGGGGTGTAAAATGGGCGGGTCGGGCCGGGTTCGGGCCGGGTTCAATTCGGGCCTAGAATTTTTCGGGTCGGACCGGTCCGTATGGGCGGGTCGGGCCGGGTTCGGGCCGGGTTCAATTCGGGCCTAGAATTTTTCGGGTCGGACCGGTCCGTCCATTTATTTTTCGGGTCTAGGATCGATGGCCCGGAGCCCGGCCCTACAGGGCTTCGGGCGGGTTCGGGCCGGGCTTCGGGCTTTTTATTAAATAAAAATATTTTTTTTGCGATAATAATAATAATAATAATAATAATAATAATAATAATAATAATAATAATATGAAACATTCAACAAAAAT
>NW_010965869.1:2022586-2023899 GCF_000463585.1 Tarenaya hassleriana | reverse complement strand
TATATATATATATATATATATATATATTTAGGCACACATATTTATAAGTATAGAGAGGTAAAACTTTGGTTTAGAAAAGAAGGTTAGAAAAAACAAAAAAAAATTAACGGGCCTCAAGCCCGACCCGAGACCCGACTGATCCGGCCCGACCGGCCCGTAGCCTATTTGGTCCGAGGCCCGAAAGCCCGAAGTTTAATGAGCCTACATTTTTTAGACCCATGTCCTTATAATTTTCGGACGGGCTCGGGCCGGGTTTCGGGCTCCGGGCTTAATTGACATCCCTGATTTTATGTGCATGCTTTGAATTTTGATTGTTTTGCTACTATTTTCAGCGTTTGTGAATGTGTTTTTTCCAAACATTTCAGCTTCTAATTTGTATGAATAGTATTATTCCTACTCTATGTTTAATTTATTTCTATATATTTTTATATGAAAAATTAAGACTTGAGTTCATACTTGTGATATGGATTATCTATATCTATAATATATAGTATAATAATCCTTTTCAATTATTATTATTATTATTATTATTATTATCATAATTATTATTAGGGAAAATGACATTTTTCTACACCAATTTTGAAAAATGTGACCTTTTCCTACACGAATTTTTAATTTGACAAAAAACTACACCAAATTATCTAATATGCCAAATTGATACGCGAACTACCTAATTTAACTGCAATTTCTTACGCAATCCGAAAACGGTGTTAAATATCCGTTAACCGATGATGTGGCATGCCACGTGACATCTGACATGGCACTCCACATGGAAATTTTTGTCATATCAGCATGCCACGTCAGATTTAAAAAAATTATAAAAAAAGAATATTTAAAAAAAATCCAAAAAAATACAAAAATAAAAATAAAAATAAAAATAAAAATAAAAATAAAAATACACATATATACATATATATATATATATATTCATGTCTATGTACAAATACAAATATAAATATATATACTCCTATATATATATATTTGTATATTTTTTTTAATTTTATATATATATATGGGGATTTATGTTAATATTTGTATTTGTATGTATATATATATATATATATATATATATATTGTTTTGTATGTATGTACGTACGTATATATATACATAATATATATATGTATATTATATATATATATATATGTATATATATACACTTGTATATATGTATATGCATATATATTTTGTATATATATATGTATATTTTTATTTGATATATATATATATAGGATTATTTATGTTTATATTTGTATTTATATGTGGATATGAATATATATATATATATATATATATATATATATATTTTTTTATT
>NW_010965869.1:2005291-2022544 GCF_000463585.1 Tarenaya hassleriana | reverse complement strand
TCTATGTATATATATTTCTATATATATCAAATAAAAATATACACATATATACATGTATTTATACAAATATATATGCATATACATACATACAAATATATTTATATATATACATATACAAATATATATAAATACATATAACGTATATATTGTGTGTATATATATATACGTACATACATACAAAACAATATATATATATATATCCACATACAAATTTATAAACATAAATCCTCCTATATAAATATATACAAAATAAAAAAAATATACAAATATATATATATAGGAATATATATGTTTATATTTGTATTTGTACATAGATATAAATATATATATGTATATATGTGTATTTTTTTTACTTTTTACTTTTATTTTTATTTTATTTTTTTGCATTTTTTTAGATTTTTTGTTTTTAGTTTTTAAAATTTTGTTTTTTATTTTTTTACAATTTTTTGGATTTTTTGTTTTTATTTTAAAAAAAAATATGACGTGGCATGCTGATATGACAAAATTTTTCATGTGGTGTGCCATGTCAGATGCCACGTGGCATGCCACGTCATCGGTTAACGGACATTTAACACCGTTTTCGGATTGTGTAGGAAATTGCAGTTAAATTGGGTAGTTCGTGTATCAATTTGGCATATTAGATAATTTGATGTAGTTTTTTGTCAAATTAAAAATTCGTGTAGAAAAAGATCACATTTAACCGAGTCGGTGTAGGAAAATGTCATTTTCCCTTATTATTATCATCATTATTATTATTATCATCATCATCATCATCATCATCATCTTCTTCTTCTTCTTCTTCTTTCGGTGTCCAAACCTTTCTCTGATTGCCTCAATATGCATAAATAAGGATGGACGTTTCGAGTTTGACTTAAAAGGTTTGGTTCGCTATTTTCGAATTCTATTATTTCTATTGAAAAAAATTATAATCATTTTATTTTTATGTTCGATTTGTTTAAGATTCGGTTTAGTCCATATTGATAAAACCATTCACTTTTCAAAGAAATTTTTCGTTTTTTAGATTTTTTTTTTTAAATTTCGGTTTCAAATTTTTCGATTGGCATATGTTTATATGTTATTTGGTAGGAATCCATTTACTTATTCGGTTATTATGATAGCGATTTGATTGTTGTCTTGGATGGAACACTAATCGAGGGGTTAATTAAGATAGAGATTTAAAAAAAAAATAGAAAAAAAATCCAAATAAATTATCATAATTAATCAAGTCTCCCCGCGTTATTTTTATAAAAAAAATTCCATCTTCTTTTACTTTTATGGTATTTTCCCTAAACAATTCATTTAAAAAAAAATTTAGCTCAATAAGAATATCAGGTTTTTATATCGAGAAAATCGTAAATATAAAACATTTTCATGGCCTGAAAGAGAGCGAAGCCCAAGTGACAAGTTGGGTGGACCAGAAGCTACAAAGCTTAGACTTAGACGCAGCATTCACCTTTTTAGGTTTTACAACACACACACACACATATATATATATATATATATATATAATGATTATTTACTTAAACGAACCAAAAATAAAATGAAAATGATAAATAAAAGCATTTCACAACGAAAGCCTCCACTTGCCATCATATATTTGCCTTTCTTAATTTTGTAAATATTACAGTGGATAAATATATACCAAACCTACCTTTTATTCTGTTTATTATAAATATTATATATATATATATATAATTATGTTCCTCAAAATATATGTGTCCGTCTCGAAATGCTATACACGCGATTTTAAAAATAAATCTTTGATAATAAAAAAAGTAATGCGGATCTTTCAGTTGAAGATCGGTAATGTTTAAAATCGTATTCGAAATTCTTATTTAAATAAAAAAATCATAGTTTGTACGATTAGAAAGCGTATTATCAAAACTTTTCTTCATGATATATATAAATTGACTCAAATTTGGCTAGTTGAACCGGTAAAAAGATTAGTTTGTATTTTGGTATAGAATAACCGTTATAAACAAACATTTTTTAATTGAATTTATTATGAGAAGATTATAGTTTAAGAATATACTATATATATAATATTTAAGAGGATATCTAACCTTTGAACTTACTAATCTTCTAAGCATTAAGAAATATCCATGTCAATACCTACTTGACCCAACAAAACACAAAATATAACAGTTTTAGTGGCACTTTTTTGAAATTATAATATATATATTTTTTTTATAATCAAAATTATAATTTATTGTTTTGTATGATTAGACCCACTTATGTGTACGTACTGTTTTCTATGTTAGTTTATAAATGTTTAATATTGAATTAGGAGTCGATTAAGACATCCACCACTACCACTAATTAGAAAACCTTGAATTTACATACTTTTGGTTTTCACATGGTCGCACTCTATAGGGCTGTTAACAAAAGTATTCAAAATGCCACCTCTATAAAAAGCTTCCAAGTATTTCTAAATGGTGATAGATCTTAAAATTATTATTTTTTAATTTGCTCTTAAACTATCCGAACAATATTGATTATAAAATTTATCTTAACCTATATAATACAGTGATTTTTTTTTAAAGTACGGTTACAATTTTCTATCATTTTTTCTCTTTATTGTAATATTTTTTTTATAAGTTCATCGAAATGATTTTTCTACATGGCAAAAAAGGTCTTTCAAAAATAGACACGTGTTCTAATTCTCTAGTTGATTTTTATCCATCGAATAATTTAAATTAACATTAAAAAAATCTTAAAATTAAAACTATATGGACCACATTTATTGTGTTGTTTCTAGTAATAGATGGATCCTACTTTCGGATTTTGTCAGAGAAAAAGAAATCTCGATAAGAGAATTCATTTTCATAATTTTTTTATAAGTTATTTTAGTTATCAAGAATTTTAATTGATATAAATAATAAGATTTTAAAAGTTTTTTCAACTGCAAACTTTGACAATTTGAAATCCAAACCTTTTTTTCTTTATAAGAGAGAAAAAATAGGAAATGGATTTAAAAATTATTTTTGTAACGGTAGATTAGTCGTTTTGAGGACTTAGTCGTCTTTTATACTTCCCTTTCGAAATAAATAAAAAATTAAAAAAAAATACACAGATGTGTCTTGACATAAACTTCCTTTATAATAAAATTTTGGGGAAAAAAAAAAGCTGAAGATGCCAATTATGAAATCGAAGATGGAGGGATGAAGACAAGGACGACGATAATTCCCAAAATTAAAGTATATTATAAAAAAAAAAACTCAAGAAAATATAATACAAGAGACGAAATTATAACCCTAAAACATCGAAAACCCATTTTTTTTTTTTTTAAAATGTACAAACAAAATCTCTAAAGGTGTCCATGGATCTCTTCGTATTCAAAACAGGAACTTCGTTACTCATTGCAAAGCCAAACCTAGCAACAGCTCGCTCGTAACTTTTTTTCAAGACCAGACAAACAAAACTTAACAAGTTCCGGTTTAGTCCGGTTCGGTCCGGTATTCCCTAACTCAACATCCACCGTTAACCGGTCCGGTTGTGGCAGTGTGAGGGTGACAGTAGTTCATGGGCATTGTGGCATTTACACCGTCCAGCATGTTGCTCGTCGGTCCGATGCATTTCACCGTCTGCTCGAAGATATTCACCAGTTGCATGAATATCTCCATCCTCGTCACATCCCGGTTCGCCTTATTCCCGAAAAAAAAAACGAAAAATTGCATTTCATCAAGCCGAGGGCAAAATCAGAGTGAATTCTGCACGGTTTAGCTCTTGATATGCAAAGTTTCCAGGAAAAGAAGATTGTTCTTACATCGACTACAAAGCGTGCCCAGATCTTGTCCTTCCGAGTTTCCATGAAACCCTTCAAGATGGTTAACCCTAAGCTTCTGATCCAATCCGCTATTTCGAGGAAGAAACCTCGTTGTTCACACAACATCTGCAGATTTTCGGGTGAAGGAATATGCATCAAACAGTTACTTAATTGCTTGCGAGACAAGCGACGAGTTTACCTCGACTTTGAAACAGCGAGGCGTGCTAAGATCTTCGACGGTAATCGGGCAGACCAAGGGCTGTGACCCGACTTCGAATGCCCATGTTGCCCCTCCTTCCTCCATGATCTAAAAAAGAAAGAAAAGAATCCAAGATTTTGATTTCGTTTTTTGGGGACGACAACATTGGCTCTTTGATCAGGCAAATGCCTGAAAAGGCTGAGAAACAAGAATCGGTGAAGTCAAGACAAGAAAATTTCGAAGGTCTGTTCATCTCTGCACCTTCGACTCCCCGGATTGTTTCAATTTATCGGCGTGCTTCGCAACATTTTGCAAGAAAAGCATGTGCTTGATCGTACGTTCCAAAAGCGCATCTATGCTGCACTGTAAAGGTCGAAACAACAGGAGAATAAAGACTGTTTTTTTGTCAGTAAAAGTTCCGCGGACAGGAATGAGAAAAATATTACTTACTTTGGCCCCGTTGGGTATGATTTCACGCAACTCCTTGACACGGTCTTGAATCATCTGCCGATCCTTAGGTCTAGGTCTCGGGTTTTCTCCCGTTTTAACCCTTTTACGGCTCGCTGGTTTGACGGTTCCGTTCATACACGTCCTGGAACATCCTGTGGATACACTGCCCTCATGCTTCAGGCTGTGTGCTTGTCCTAACCACGAACTGATCTGAGACCCATAAATGAATGCTGTCTGAGAACAACCTCCGAGGTTATGACCCTTATCGAATTCAGTTAACAAACAAGTTGATGGCCCTTGTTTCTTTTCTGCCTTAGGGATCTCGAAAACCCCAGGTTGAAAGCAGTTGTTGGATGCAGTGTTAACAGAAGAGTTACTGACTTTGGTCAATGTGGTTCTGCACGATTCAGACGTATCGTCATCACCAATCTGCTTGGAAAACGAGCAAGTCCCCGAGATCACGGCGTCTAAGAGATGATCCGTTCTCGAAACCTCATGTCCTGAGTAAATCCCAGAACCCATTTCTTGAATGTTCATTACATCTGACATTTCCCGTGTAAGGAATTCTGTTTTCGTGTCTATCGGAAAGCTCCAACCATCTTCACATGCTTTGTTCGATCGATCCAAACCCAAAATATCAAACAAGTCACTTCCCGCCGAGAACTTGGAACAGATATCACTACATGTTTCAGTAACCGAGCATTCGTTTCCCGTGTCAGTGTCATTTTTGGGAAAGCCTGAGTATCGTTCAGAGTTGAAGGTAGAAGAAAACGTTTCGTTCAGCCACACATCAGGGTTTGCAGACACTACTTTAGCCGATTTCCGCCATTCTTCGGGTGCCCCTCCAAGATTACCCCAACCTTCGACCTGAATATCTCTTTGAAGATTTGGCTCAGTTACCAAATCCACAGGGTTGACGATCTTGTGAGCTTGCGAGTGTATTATCTGCGACACAGGCACTCCAATCACATCTGCTGATTCTCGTGCCCCGTAATTTTCAGACAGAAGATCTCCCGGAACACATTCAAGTTGCAGGATTAGACCCTTCACCTCGTTCACGAAGCCCGAATTCTCCATTATCTAAAACGGGAACCAAGTTTACAGATGAGAGCATAGCTAAACTCTGTAAAAATCACAGCTTGTTTTGCCAAGGGCCGAGCTACGGAAATAGATGTCAAGAACTTACAGGAAGAGAAGAACCGAACTGGACAACACCATGAGGAATGACGGGAACAACTGCAACCGTCTGGAGAAAATATTCGAGCAACCACAAACACTTTACGATGAGCTAAAAAATCAATTCAAGAAACACGAGACTTCAAAGGAAAAAGACAGAATATCCAACCTGAATGCCTGCAGAGAATTGGAGAAGCATCTCATTTATAACCTATGCTCCGCCAATGTTAGAACGATCATCATGTCGATTCAAACATACATGTAAACCAAATTTCGGGAATAGCTTAGCTTATAATATGCGTAGATATATGTATATATACCTCGGGAGGATGAATGTTCCGGTTGAAACTGTTTGCTAGAATCCATTGATGGTGTCCTGTAAACGCAGCTCGACCAACTAATCTGGAAAGAGGCAAAGATTGAATTCAGTTCCTTCATTATTGGCGGGCAATGATCAAGATTCATGAAAGATTCCACCAAATGCAAGAACCTGAAACTGAAAACAGATTCATACCCTTCACCTACGAGAATAATCCGATTATTCAGCATCATTTGGTCAGTCAACAGAGGAACTTTCTCGCAAAATAAGCTCGGTGTCACCTCGTAGTAACATTCTTCCCAAATCAGTAGGCTGCAGGGAAAGAAGGATAAAAAGAAAAACATCAAATCATCCGTAAAGTTTTAGTTATAAGAAAAGGGGAAAACACAGATTCAAGAAAAAGCAAGAACACCATCAAACAGATACAACAATTGATGAAATCTCGGAATTTTTTCAGATAAACGAATACAAGAAAGAACATATGAAACCAGAAAAGGAAACCACCGAGAACTTTTCCTTTTCACTGATTCTGTGTAAACCCATGTTGTGTGTATATGATAAAGTCTTGATTCTGAACTTTAGGACATGTGGGAACAAGAAGAAGAGGATGAGCAGAGGAAGACAAAACCAAAGGTCATGAACAAACCAAGACAGGATCTTTTGTCTAAACAACAGTCAAAAGAGAGGGTGTGATTTTGTGGAGAGACAAATACAAATCAAAAGATTCTTTGGGACAAACAAGATCAGACCAAACACATAACTCCAAGAAACCAGGAACATGAAAAGAAAATATAATCAGACACATTAGGCAAGTGAAATTCTTGTCGCCGTCTTCCAAAAACCGTATCTAATTCTAAATCTTTTATCACGTTTTGCAGAGTTTCAGAGCCCCACCAGATCTGATTTCCGTTCGGCAGACCAAAAGACAAATCAGCTGTGTGATTAAAGAGATTATGTTTAAAGTCTGAAACTTTTTTTCCCGATTATACAGAAACGTCCCTGGAACTGGGAAGAACCGAGTTGTAAAACCTTTATATCCTTGTCTTCCGTTTTCTCAGAAGCCAAACAGAAGAAGTGGCCAAGTAAGACCAGACCCAGTAGAAAGTTCGCATCTTTTTCGACTTTTTCCTCCATTTTCCCAGCAACCAAACAGAAAATGAAAGCAAGCAGAAGCTTACCTAGAATTTTGACAGCCGATCTTCCAGAAAACAGCATAAGACCACCGGTTGCTCACACACATCGTCCTCAACGCTTCTCTCAGCAAAACCCCCATGTCTTCCCTATCCCTCTGCCTCTCTCTCTCTCTCTCTCTCCTCCGACTCTGTTTCTCCGGTGACGCTCTAGAAGCCCAGAAGTTAGCTCGGACAAGGAAATAGTTTCAGCAGCAACAGCGAAAAATCAAACTGCCCAGAAAAAGGTGAAGGCAAATAAAATCTCAGAACGACTAACCAACAACTCATAAACGTAAAAATCAACAAGAAAAACAGCAAAAACTATTACATTCTTATTAAGGAACTTTTCATGGAATGAAAGGGATGAATAAACTAACTTCCACGGCAAGATCCTCGACCGGCCTGTTTTGTTCTCAGTCCGCCACTCCGTTTCCGCTCGGTATCCAAGTTTCCGGCGATCATGCTCCGGCATCCCATTTCTCGGTCAGCAGAAAACAGGAGTGAAAAAAATGAAACCCGAAAAAGAAAAAGAGGTGAGAAGAAGCAAAAAGAGTTTATTTTATTTCTTCTTCTACAATATGCTCCAAGCTTCGAGCTTGAGGATTCCGATGACTCCCGCCATTGTTACAGCTTCAGGAACTGGAAAATGATCAGAGTAAAATCCAAATGGACCTTCTTTCTTGCTGTTTTTCTGAGTACTAGTGCCTCTCTCTCTCTCTCTCTCTCTCTATTGTTCCGCTGAAAATTGGAAACCGGCCAAAAGTGGTCTTATTAAACAAGGAAGACGATGGATATGGAAAGGGCCACGATGTTCACAATAAATTACGGGATTTTGCCCAGTCGAAGTCGTTTGTCGGTTTCTGGGATTAGACGAATAATTTAATATTTGTTTTTGGCAAATTCTGAAATATACTTTTTAGGAAAAAACAAAAGTTTAAAAAAAAGGTACAGACACCAAAAGACGTACCAAATAATCTTTTAATTAATGGAAAACTATGTAACGTACTTAACTTTATATTCCGCTCATTAAAATAAGCTCCAAGGATATGACATTGAAACTTTTTATACGGTTTTATTTGTTGGTATTATCGATATCATTAAATTTAAAAAATACTAGTTAAATTTAATGTATGAATATAAAAGCTATGATGTGTAATACCTGTGGAAGAAGCAAAATACAGGAAAAGGTGTCTACGTACGTATAGATATTGTGAAAAAATTAAGATGTATAATGATTATTATTAAGGAACCATGTCATTATAATAAAATTAGTTATAAATATTTAAAAAGTTCAGGAGTATATATACATCTATAAATTTCTATAACTTTCATAAATTCTATAATTTATCATAGAAATCATCAAAAATATTTTTTCTAAAAAATTTATTTTCAATTTATAACAGATTAATTTTTATTAAATATAAATTTTAACACTTTTGATCAACTATATTTTTAAAAGTTTTTATATATATATATATATATCCGGTCAAAATTTATAGTATAGATAATAAATCAAACCTGTAATAAGATATTATAAATAACAAAATTTAATAGTCTTATCTATAATACAAAACAAAAAGTTAATTCAACGGTTGAGAAATAACATAGTCATTTCATGGTATTAATTTCGATTCAATTAATAAGGAGGAGAACACACAATTACTTATGTGATTAAAGACTAATTCTCAATTTAGGAAATTAAATGGGTCGCAAACACAATCAACCTTCTTGTTAGAGTGGGCGATCGGGTCGGATCGGGTTATTCGAATTCGGTTATCTCGGATTCGGGTTATTCAGATTTGGAATATTCATATCCAATCGGATATATAATCTTAATCGGTTCGGATTCGGATCGGGTTTTTTCGGGTTCGGTTCGGGTTTATCCAAACAAATATTAGAAAAAAAAAAGTCCATGAATGTTTTACAAAAATTAACAAAAACATCGTTCATAATGTCATTTGTACCGAAAACAACCTAATATTAATAGTCTCGGATCATGAAAAAAATCAAACTAATTGCGTGATCAAACTAATTACGTGATGTACATGTACCAAACCAGAGCAAGAGAATATGGAATGAAGGTATTTTGCAAATGATTTTTCTCTGTATTCCATTAATGTTACATGATTCTCTTTATACAGGTTGTATAGGATAAAACGTAAAATTTCTATCTGAAAAAGTAAACCAAACAACTAAACAAAGAATAAAATTCTCTGTTCTTGGGCAAAAAAAAAAGAGTTTGAACTGCCTAACATGCCACGCTTTGCAAAGATCCGATTCAGACGTAAAGATCCAAACTTCATGGGAAAGATGATGAGGAACGAACCTTCTCTGCCACAAGTGGCGAGAATCAAGAAGGGTCATCGTCGTCATCGAAGGCTTTACAGTGCAGATGCAGTCTATGAAGATTCTGGCAAGCCCAGATTGGTCAGAAGCTCTGGGATTAGAGCTTTGAGGATTGGAACAAACGCGAAATGTAATCTTTGGACCACTTACCTTGTCCTTCTACAAGAACCTGCCCACTTTATCAAGAAGAAATGTGAAAACTTGGATCGGTATATGTTGTGACCCCGTTAAGGAAATTTCTTGCCTTTGCTGGACTAGTGTCTCCAGGGCCTGCTTGTTGTTCCCGAATACAGAAACACCGCGAAACAAGCAACAGACGAAGCTTAGCAGAGAATTAACGCAGACGAGGCAGCCGACGACGCAGAAGGCAAAGAGAAGCAGAGACAAAATGAAGCAAATCAGTCACACAAATCAGAGACAAAATGGAGCTAAGAGAAGCAGAAGGTAAAGCTCACATGAACCAGAGAGAAAAAGAAGCTAAGAGAGATAGAAGAAGGCTGAAACCGAAGCTCACACGAATCCCAGAGAAAAAGAAGCGAAGAGCAGGAGAAGAAGGTGATGCTACAGCCTAGAACTGATCACGATGCAGAAAAAACCTATAGAAGAGGGAGAAAAAGAACGAACCTCAGACGAAGAAGCTACCGACGACGCAAACCGGAGGTGCAGAGAGAGAGGCAGTGTCGGCGGAGAAGATCAGGATCATAGAGAGACGGCTCAGCTTAGCAGAGAGTGACGGCTCAATCGACGCAAACCTCAGAAGCGGCGACGGAGGAGACGGTTCAGGCGACAAAGAAGAAGGCTCAGGCGACGGAGGACACAGATCGAGCTTGAGGAAGAGCTTCGACGGACATGAATCGAAAGTGCAGAGGGTTAAGATTATTAACCCTAACCCTAATTAATTAAACTAAAATTTTAAATTCGGTTTAATCGGATAACCGAAACCGATCGGTTATTTATCCGAACCGAACCGATCCGATCGGTTATAGGATTACGATAACCGATCGGTTATTTTTGCAAAATCCGATCCGAACCGAAACCCGATTAATCGGTTCGGTTTTACCCGAACCCGATTAACCCGATCCGATTGCCGAGTCCTACTTCTGGTTATAGAAAAAGTTAAATAGACTAAAAACTTTATAATCATATAACAAACATAATATATTATATATTGTAAATAAGTATCCTATACCCAAGATATTTTCCATGATATTCTATTTCTTTAATATTTCATAGATATCATTTTGATATTTATATCTATTCTGTTTTTTTTCTTTTTTGAGCTAAATACATATAAATATTGTATGAATTTCATATGAATAGGTGTCGAGTTCGTAAATTTATCAGAAAATTTAAAAGTTTATGTATTAATCTAACTATGTATTAAAAATAACGGGTGTTTTGTGTTCTTTTTTTTGGGGGGGGGGGTCGAAGTAAAATAATAAAATTATATGGGTGGTAAAATAAAATTATAGGGGTGGGTGAATATTTTGGAAAACAAAAAAAAAGGAAGGGAGAGAACATGTGTACAAATGTAACTGGTTGGAGATAGGTACTGCTTGTTGATGTCCTGATGACGTCAGTTAGAAATCGCCCTCCAGTTTCCTGACTATTTACAGATCTGCCATTACCCTTTAACCTCGGTCACTTATTGTAAATTTTTTTTTTTTATAATACGTGATTTACCAAGGGTAGATTCGAATCTGGGTGGAGCACTCTTTGCGCCTACCCACTTACCAGTTGAGCCAACCACTCTTGGCTATTGTAAAACTTCATATCATTTTTGTTTATATTTTAGTGGAACATTATAATTTTTGACTTGTTTATATTTGATTTCTTTATATATACACACATATATATATATCTTATATTTTTATCTAGGTCTGAATTGTTGATATATACCGAATCTTGAATAATATTACAAGATATATCGTATAATAGAGATCTTATCAAATCCAAAAAATATATATTTATAAATATTTATTATCATATCTACTTTATTTATTTAATGTAAGACTTTCATCTATTTATATGTTATTTTGATTATCAATAAAATATATCATTTCACAAATTTCTACAAGAATATTATTTTTTTATATTTTATATTACCTCATGATTCTAATATTAATGGTAATACATGTATGTATATATGGTATTTGAATATCTTAAATATTTGTCAAAATGTTTTATTATTATTTTGTTCTTATAATCATTTGATTGTTGTAGTTTTTAAAAATTATGACAATAACTTTCAAAACTAATTAAATATTATTCTTTCAATCAGATCGATTTTGTATATCTCATTTGAAATATGTATTCAGTATATATATATTTGCTTTTCCATACAGTATCATAGTTTTTTGGGGAGGAATGATGAGGCGAGAGGGGGAAAAGCGACACGTGGAGGGGTAATAGAGTGCAAATAATGAAGAATGATGAGAGGCTATTTGAGCGACGCACATTTCCGGTTTCGATTAAAAATAAAACAATGTGTGTGTGTATATATATTTATTTATATATTTCATTCGGCATGCGTTTCTTTGTAATCTTTGATTATTAATATTTCTATTAAAATATGTTTTCATGACTCGAAACATGTTTAATTATTACAGCATGTCCAACTTAAATATTAATTTTTTAAAACAGTTAGGCTAATTTTACCAGAGCAAGGTAAAATTGTCAATTTAAGATTACAATTGCAATTACAACTAAAAATAATTGCTTTTTTATCCGGATATGTTTCAACATTTCTTCTAATTATTTGTAAGCTAAAAATGATGAATAATGCTATTAAATTGGATTTTTCTACGTTATATACCTTTTAATTCTTCTATTATATACAAAAAAAATTTATTATGTTCATCATTTCACCCTATGAATTAGATTAACGTCAAATTTTGTTCATTGTCCTTAATTAATCAATAAAAAAATTATATGAATATTGAATAGACAATATGCAAACTTAGTGGAGATTATTACATGCCTTTTTTTGCTAAATTATTATTATTTGTCTACTTGATTAAATTTTCTTCAAAAATCTAGTAGAATTAATATAATTTTTCTTCTACTTAGAACAAAATAAATTATACAACACCTTTCCTCTTTTCTTTCTAATCTGATATGTACCAAACAACTATTTTAATTATTACATTAATATTTCTCTCTGCAACATCTATTCATATTTTTATTCTTTTATTACATCTTTTTATTAATTGAAACTTCCAAGGAATTTATTTAATTTTAATTCTTTTTTTTTTCTGTTGCCCCTGGCCTTGTCAGATATTGTCACAAACTTTTCATAGAATCAGCATATAAGCATCCTCCCTCGCTGAGAAGATCCTTCATCCATGTGACCTCTCCTTATGGTAGCTTATTAATTTATCGGTATTTGGAAACTATATTTACAGCAAATAGTAATTTTAAAAATATTTTGTGTAAGTTTATGTTTTTTTATGAATGCATAATACGATAGTTTTTTTTATTATCTTATTCACACAAAAAAAAAAACATATGGATTTTAAGTTTGCTTAACAATGTAATTGTGATTGCTCGTGCATGTATCTAATTAATAATACACCTTGGAATAGTATTCTTCCATTTCCCATCATATATATATATATATATATGCTTTTCAAATAGATTATGATTTTCTTCGGCCTTAATAATGAAAGATTTAATAGTAGATTAATCATTCTATTGTAAGATATTAATACACTAGATTTATGCTATCATTTATCTTTAAAATATTTACAAACTTTGAAGAATTTCTATATTTCCATATTAAACAAATAATCAAACCTTTTACAGACGAATTCTAGAATTATTTATCTAGTTTCTAATAATATTATTATTAGAATAGGATTAAATTTTGGCCAATGCAATTATAATATAGCAACTTCGGACCAACAAATTTCTGTAAAAAAAATGTGTTAACTTGAAATAACTTAATTATAACTGTGTTAACTGAAGCTGTTAACCAAGTTGAATAGAATTCTAACAAGTTTCATCAAAAAAAAATCTAACAATATTAATACATTATAATCAAAAACGTTTTTTTTTTATATTTACCAAAAAAAACATTTTTTTATTTACCAAAAAAAAAACATTGTTTTTCTTGGTGGGTTGTTGGTTGTGTTCGACGATAGGCTTTTGGATAACGAATAAATAGTAATATGCGAGTGATCTCCATAGAGTTTTCTAATGATGAATTAGAACGTGTATGTATCAATAGGGTTTCTAAAAAAATGTTATTATTAAAATAAAAAATCGTGTTTTTAAAGGGGTTTTTAATTCTTTTTTATTTTGTATTATTTCATCGTTGAAAAACAGATTTTTATTCGAAATTTTTTTAGTAAGAAAAACCTAAAAAAAAAGGAGTTTACATAAAAAGTTGAAACTCTGAGTTGGAGACAGATGCAAGGGTTTTGTCCCTTCTGTGTTTGTTAATCATAGTTAGTTACCCCTCTGAATTTTAAAATATATCTTGAATTCAAAAGTAATTTAGCATTATTTTATTTGAGTATTTATTTTCGTTTTATGGTGGGATGAGATGAAATGATTTCGCTACTCATCAGCATGTGATTCAAATTGAAAACTTCTATGGTCAAATGGAACATAAAAATTTAATCTAGACAAAATTATATATATATATATTAGTAATATAACAAATCTCTGTTATTCTGTATGTTATATATTTTAATTGTTTTACTAATATAAGATTTCTATAATTTTATGATTATTTCTTGTTATTCTTGGAATTTGATTTTGACAATATAACGATCCGAGACCGCTACGGAATGATAGAGTTGTCCCCATATCAACATGGAACCTTATAGCGTGTTTTGTCCTCATTCGCACACATCGCGGAAAGAACTTCACAGGAGGTCACCATCGTAAGACTACTCCAAAGCCAGTATGTTTAACTTTGGAGTTCTCTCGAGATGGCTAACTGAAAAGATAGATACATCTTGTTGGTATGATGAATACCTCAATTAATTCCTTTAAGTTATCTTAGACTGTGTAGTCTCATACCTACACAGTCCACAGATCCCTCTCATTCCGATGCGTCCGATTCATCCCTGTATCCCCTATCCAGAAGCTCGTCAGGAGCCACCCTTTGTCCATGTCGCACCGACGATCAATTCCCACCCTCCTACGGTATTCTGGGCTGTAACAGGCAAATTGTTCTTCCTTCTTGCAAACGAACCGAAACTAGAAAATAAAATTAATGGCAGAAAGTAAATCACACGCACAAGGTTTAACGAGTTCCCAGATTTCAATGTAGAATAAGGTAAATCTCGGCCGGAATTTTCTCCGGAGAATTCACTATCTTTCTTGTGATCACGGTACAACGCTCTCTTTTGAGCTACAATGGCGATTATGAAAACTGTATCAGAAACAACCCATTTGGTATTTAACAACCAATCGACGCTCCTCAATTTACCAATCTGCCCCCGCAAACCCTCTATCTAGAAAAGAGGTTTTTCTTTACCATTGAAACCTTGAGTCGAGCAACACACAACATTTCTGTCATAAAAAAAAAAGAGAAAAAAAATTGCTTTTGAATTTGTATAAGAAGAAACAAACCTTCCATTGGAAAATTGATTGTGGTAATTATAACTCTTGTGTCGGATTGTATACAATTACAATTCTTTGAATTTCTAATTGGCTGCAAGATAATATATCCAAAATTGGATGACTCAACCAGTAAGGAAGGAAATAAAACTTCTTCTCAATCTGGATTCGAGTCTTTATTTAAAGAGAGAAATTCACATGGACTTCCTCGATCTTCTGAAAGATGTAGTCGAATTAAAGGTTCGGTGAACTTTCGAATTTAAAAAAAATTAAAATAATATAATATTATTATAGTTTTCCTATGTTTGGAGTTTGGCTTCTTTAGCTTCAACTTTTTTGAGAGTCACCTACTTAGTTCAACCGTTTTTTGTAGGAATAAAAGTAGAGATATATATTGCATATATTATACATAAATAAAAGACATATTGCATATAAATAATTTATATATAAAAAAGTCGAAACGTTACAACTTAGAATTGTAACTGAGGTTATGCATTTTGTTATAGCTTTTTCCTTTCTGAAAATTTCAACATATGGAATCTATTACAATATTGTATTATGAATGGAGCCGCATGCTTCTTCATCTTTTTCGTTTTTTTTAATTAAAATTCTAACGTTAATCATATTTTATCAAAATAATCACTACGAATAATTATTTCGGAAGGACATAAATTTCATCCCAAAAAAGTTAGTCATAATATCGTATGGAGATATGCACTAAAAACATTACTATATTCTTTCGATTTGTATCCAAAAAATAGTTTATTCGGTTAATGCTTTACATAAAATGGTAGAAAGGTTTCGCACATTTATATAAAAGTGAAAACTATGAAATCATATGATGATGTTCATCGTAATCAGCCATATTAATTAATATTTATCCAAAGAAAAATAACATTGATTAAAAATAGAACAGAGATTTGTTAGAGATTATGATGGGATGAGAGAAAAAAATTAAAAGGGGGCAAGGACAAATACAAAATTGTAACTGTAGAATTAAATTAAGCAGTGGGACAGATATTTCTCGGCCATATATGGGCTCAATCAATTTGGACACACCGTATCGTTAATTCATATCCAAAACACTAGAAATAGTCATTATATTTTAAACAAAAATCATATATTTTTGTCATTGGTTAAATAAATTTTATAGTATAAGGTTATTTCAGTCATTGAATTTGTATAAATTTCATGCAGTATTTTCCAACTTCAAAAGAGATTACACGTAAATGTCATCAAATGGGATGTTAATTCATCTACATGCATGGTACTCAACTTACACACTTTGGCTTTGGATTCTTTATGTGTATATTGGGTTCACCAAACTGACATGATTTGTGCATAATGTGGGTTAGAATAAGTTAGTCCAAATTGAAATGCAGCATTCATGGGATAAGGCCTAAAATGAAGGCCTTAATCTTGTTAATAGTAAAGCATAACCTAAAGTTTCTTATCCGTTTCCGTAATGGACCGTATAACTGCGATCCAAGAGCCCTAATCACAAAATATAAACCAAGGTATTTCAATTTCTAATTTCGGAATTTATATCAAATTTTGAATTTTAAATTTAAAAACATTACATTTTTAAAAATTTTAATTTTTGTATTCCAATCCAAATAAAATTAGATTAATATAATTTAGATAAATTATATTAAAATTTCTAAATTTGTAAAATGGTGAAAAAAGATTTATCGAAATTTTTATTTATAAAATGTGTCATTATAATTATCAAATTTACTAATTAATACCAAATAAAGCATTGACGATGTTATCTGAATCTCGTTGAATGAAATCCTATCTAGCGTTACACATCACGCATCACCTGGTACAAATAAGTGAACATGGTGTGTGACGCATGACGTCATATTAAATATCAATCAATAAATTTTTAAATCAATGTTTAGTCCAATACTAATTAGCAAGTTTAATTATTTTAAATTTATTAAAAAAAATTAAAAATTAAAATTTACCTTTATACAAATTTAAAATTTTTAATGAGATTTATTCTATAATTTAATAAAAAAAATTATGTTTAATTTACTGTCAAATTGAATTTAATTTTACTTAGCCCTACAAATAATACTTGAATTATAGCCATCAAACTCTATGTTGAAATAAAAAAATTATAAAATTACACAAGATAACCTAATTAAGTTAGGTTATTTTCCTTTGAATTTCTCTTACAGTTACTGTATTTTAGAATCTTTTGAAATAGACTTGAAGGGATCAGATACATACAAAAATCCACAGGGAA
>NW_010965869.1:1984902-2005029 GCF_000463585.1 Tarenaya hassleriana | reverse complement strand
AAAAAAAAAAAAAAAAAAAAAAAAAAAAAGAAAGGATGAGATTTGATGGTGGGGCCTTATGCTCTCAAGTAAACGCGTGTAAATGACATAGGACCCACTTTGACAAGCCAAGTGGAGGAGGCACGTGTCAATGTAACATCACACTTCGGTGGGGTCCGCTTCTTCGTCGGTTATTTTTTTAAATTCCTTTTAATTTTATGGATTGTAAATAAAATAATTATAAACGTCGAGATAATAAATAGTTATTTTTAATAAATATAAATTTTACTGTTATTAGAGTTAGTTACCTTAACTATATATATATATATAATATGTGCTATCTAAATAAGTTATTTTTAATTATTAGGGTTCTAAAAATGATAGATTTAAACTATATTTTTACCGATATTCATGTGGGATGAGCGAATAATTTCTTAAACAAAAATAATTTCGTTACATGTCTCTAAGTTTTGGTTCGTCTGAAACCATTTGTTTTTTGTCTAAATACCAACGGCTAATGCAATTTAGTCATATGATTACTAAAATTTAAATAACTAGCAAGCAATATCCCATATTTAGTGGGCATCAAATATGTTGCAAAGAGATTCAAGAATAGAGCAAGAGAAATAAATATTTAAATTTCGGCATTATTATTCTGTGTTGTTTGTCCCCCACAACGTCCGGATACACACACGCACACGACATCCTTGCGGACGTGTTTTTTCTTCTACGTACCAAATTATTGAAAATAGATTGACGATGTCACTTTTTTTTTTTTGTTAACGGTAAAATTTTATATATGTACAAAATAAAAAGTTTAAATAACCATCCTTAGTCTCAAAATTACATGAAAATTCAATACCTAAAACAAGATAAAAAAAACTCACTTAAAGAGTTTCGAAGTGATGAAACAAGAAAGACCTTAGTTTCCTTCGAATAGACAATAGCTTCCTCCTGGTCATGATGAGGAGGTCTTTAAGTAGGATCCAACCGACCATTGCATTTAGAATGCTCCGAACACTTGATTTGTCACGAACTTTAGTCTCAATAAGACCATTTGGATAGTAAGGATTAATAAAATTTGCCTTGTCCCTTTCGAGCCCTACTGACTAAGGTAAAGTCGGTTGGATCTCGATCGAAGAGTTTGGACAATATATTGACTCCACATAGTCTAATGCATTACAAATTTTACTGATTATCTCTGTTTATGTTTTATACATATATATTGGTGAAATTGCATGTCACGTCTCTTTCATATGAAGGTGTTATAGAGAGTGTAGATATATATCAGAAAATACATTTGCATTATGGAGTTCTTGGAAAAATCTCTGTGTCAAATGACGCACTCAACACAATCCCTTGTTTGAACAATTTAAGATAACTATCCAGCAACAAGAAAATAACCCAAATTTAGGTATTTCAACCGGTAAAATGAGGACGAATAGTGTCTATTTTATCGCGAGTTCAGACTTTAAATTTGGAGAAAAACATTCATATAAATTTATCCGACTATGAGATTAATATAGATTCTGACTCACGATAAATAAAAAAAAAGACAGAAAAAAACAATGATCAGTAGGAGAAAGGACAAAAAGAAATAGCTTTACTTCCATAATGGCCGTTAAAAATTTAGAAAATGAATGATAATGTGGTGCACATGAGATGATTAATTTTTTATCGACCCATTTCATTATACTACTTTTATATCTCACTTCTCTCTAGGACCCTTTATTTTTAAAAAATATATATTTAAATTAGCTTTGTAACTCAATCTTGTTGTGTTCATTGATGATTAGCAATGATGGTTCTTCCAAAGTGAAGAACACACTTGTCATACTTCGGTTCTGATATGGTTTTTAATCTCACTCATATCAACCCCACTTTGTGCAAACCCTAGGGGTCTCTTTGAATCATGCTATTCTTTTAAATTATCTTAATTAGAGAGCTTAATTGAAGCAAACTCCTTTCTAAAGTATTTACTGATTTAATTTATATTTTTAAAATTATACAAAATATTCGTAACAAATTTTTGAAATAAATGAATTTTTTGGTGAAAATTATACCATACAATCAAGAAGGTTATTTTTCCACCATTGAAAAAAATATATCATACAATCAATAAGGTGGCTTTTCAACTGTCAGTGGATCCTACTTTGACAATTAATTTATCATTTAATTGTACATAAATTTGTTTATCCGATCATTAAAGTGATAGTTAAGTAAGGAAACATAAACATTGTCGTGAAAAAGATTTTTTTGGCCTATTAAGTTAAAAGGGAGATGTATTTGCCCAACTCCAAGTGCTACCGACAAGATATGGTTCCATGTGTCGCATCCACAGTATCAGTACCTAACTATTCTCACATTTAATTTAATGGTTATAATTTTTTTTCTATCTCCCTTCTTTAATTTTTTTCTATAATTAGTTTCTTGACCTATACGTATATACATACCTTTACATATTCATATACTTAGCCTATCGCCCTTCGGGGCTAGGTCAGATAGTTGGGAGCAGGGGGCAACTCCTTGAGGTGGGGGATCGAACTTTGCCGTCTCCCTTTCCCTGACCTTCCCTTCCTCTGACCTGCTCGTCTGTCAGCCTATCATCATGGACTGATTTACCTCCTACCGTGTGTTGCAGGCTCATGCGTGTGGGCGTGGAATTTGACCTGCAGGCGTCTAAGCCCAACTACGGCCCGAGCGTTAGGCGCGTCTGGTGGCCAGGTCCAGTAGGATCGTTAGGCGCGGGTGGTGGCCAATTCATCTCCGTTTGTAAGGGTAGGTAGTCACAGAGGTTACCCATAGTTAACAAAAAAAAAAAGTTGATCGTTTAAAGATAAAGAATTGGTCCATGGGTAAGCATTCACATTAAAATTTGAAATCTTAGAAATATAACCACTTATGAGTTTGTGGAGAAGAATTAAAAATACAGAGAGTTTACGTAATATTTTTTTTTTTATTTTCTGTTTGGTGTATTTTTTTAATTGTATTGAGAATATTTTATGATATTAAAAAATTTGTTAAAAAGAAACTATATTATACATTAAATTTATTTTATTATCATTAATAAAGATATTGGTGATAAATATGGAAAATGAAATAACGGATCCAATGCTATAATTTATGATGGACGGATGCGTAATTCCAACCCGAAGGAGAATTATGGTGCTACAATTAGGGGTAGCTTAATCGGAATTCGGTTCGTTTATATTCGGGTTCGATTGTTTCGGTTTTAAAAAATATAATCGTTCGATTTTTACATTGCATTCAGTTCAGTTCGGTTCGATTATGATAAAAATACTCATTTTCTTATAGATATTTACGGTTTTTCCAGTTTTTTTTTTATTCGGTTCGATTCGGATTTAGGTTCGGTTTTTTAGAAAAATCATAAAATTTAGTTTTGTATCTAATTCGATTCAGTTATGATTATGCGTTATTCAATTCGAATCGATTCGATTATTCAACTATTAACCAAATAAGTAGCCACCCCTTGCTACAATGGCGTACGTTATCTTCTTAACAAAGGAGTCAGGGCAACAAAATGAGAGTATAAATTAATATTTTCAAAGAATACAAAATAAAAATAGAACAAAGATCATAAAAAGGGCAAGACGAAAGTAAAGGGGGAACAATTAAGGGGAAAAAAGGAGGGCCGGACACAACGACAATTTTTTTGTGATAAAGTTTTTTTTTTTTACAAAAATGTCGTTCTTTAAGAAATAAAATAGTGGAAATTTGCACCGGTGTCCAAAAACGTCACGTCATTAGAAATCAATACATTTTTTTTCCTTTCTTTGCAAACTATATCTTTTTATAAATTTTTGACAAAAATACCATTACTTTATTGTATAATTTCAATATTGCCATTAAACATTTCAAAAAAATTATAGCATAAAAAATATATATTTTATTCAGAAACTGTTATCTCGGAAAACTGTTTTTTTCATCCGGAATAATTTCCATCTGTGAGAATCTGTTTTTATTTGGTTTAACTGTTTTTCTATACGAAAAAATAATTTTTTTTATCAAGAAGAACTGTTTCTCGTTTGAAAAAAATATTGTTTCATTCGGGAAAGACTTTTTTTTATCCGAAAGAAATGTTTTTTATCCGAAAAAATCTATTTTCGTCCGGGAGAATATTTTTTTTTGAGAGAATTGTTTTCATCGAGAAAAAAATATTTTTTTATATGAAAAACAATTTTTTTTATACGTGAGAACTATTTTTCATTCGGACAAAAAACGTACACTCCCGAACGAAAAACAACTCCCTCGAAAAAACAGTTCGTCCGAAAAAAAAACAAACTTTTCCGAACGAAAAACAGATTTTTTCGGACAAAAAACAATCCTCCCGGACAAAAAAAAGATTCTTCCGGATAAAAACAAACTCTCTCGAACAAAAACAATTATCCTGGACAAAAAAAAATTCTTCCGGACAAAAAATAGACTCTCCCGGACGAAAAACAGTTCTCACGGACAAAAAATAGACTCTCCGAGACGAAAAACAGTTCTCCCGGACATAAAACAGACTCTCACGGATGGAAAACAGTTCTCCCGGATAAAAAACAATTCTTCCGGATAAAAACAGTCTCTCCCGGATGAAAAACAACGCTCCCGGATTACACAGTTTCCAAAAAAATCTGTTTTTTATATTACACATTTTTTCGAGACGCTAAATGGCAATATTGAAATTATACAATAAAGTAAAGATAGTTTTGTCAAAAATTTATAAAAAGATATAGTTTGCAAAGGTCATAACTATTTTGTTATTTTTTGTAAAATACCACATCTTTTTGTAACCAAGAACCCCAATAAAATAAAGACAAAGAAATTGGTGATGAAAAAAAAAAAAGAAATTGATGACTTGTCGTAACTCTTGTGGTTGTCCATTATTAAAAATGAAGGCTTTTGATAATGTGTGGGGGTGGAAGTAGACGTTTCCTCGTTCAACAGCTATCTCTCCATCTTCTGCTGACCCACTTCTTTTTTTGTTCCTTTATATATATATAAATATATAATTTGATAAATACACATAATAATATCATCATTATTATATAATGAATCTTATATAAGCTCTCTTTGATGAAATGTGAATGACTCATAAGTTATGCATAGAGAAAGATATTATATGCAATTCCATATATCAAAACGTGCCTACATCGAATGATAATAAATACGATCTTATCTTTCCATAGTTTTCCTTAAACACACACATATATATATATATATATATATATATATATATATTTAGAAACAAAATATGTAAGGAAGCTTCTACAAATTAATATTACATGTAAACATTGGCATACATATTTAACATGGGTGAACTTGAGTTCACATCCCATTGAAAAGTGTATTTTAGGGTTTAGGGTTGAATTGTTTGTATGGAAATGGAATTTTAATTAGTCTTATTTTATTTTATCCGTTTCGGTTAGGTTTTTTTTGGCTGCCTATATGCATGCGAGCCCCATGACTTCCGCATGAAGTAGCTGAACTCTCTCTTCTCTCTAACTTTCCCAAAACTTTTCAACCACCAAATCCCTAACCCAAATCGGAAATTCTCCACACCCAACCACCGGCCGGCTCACTGCCGGCCGGAATCAAAGCCCCGGTCAGCCCACTACTGGTCAGGAGATACCAAAAAGCCTTCCCTCTTCTCGTCTTCTCATGGCTCCTCGGTTGAGGTCTTCATTAGCCCCGCCCTCTCCGAGTATCCTCGGAGCTCCGCCGCAGAATCACCGGCGGCGTTCGTCCACCCCACCCCCTCCTCTCTCTGTTAACCCTTCCCCTCTACAACAAGCTGAGATTAGCTTAGCTGGAAGCTTGAAGAAGCAGCAGAAGGATGCACAGGTCACGCTCTCTGGAACGTCCCAGAGTCAGACCAAGCAGGTACCCCCTTCTTCCCCTACCTGTCTTAAAGGGACCCAGCTTGCGATACAAAACGAAGTGCAGGAACCCACCGCAACCGTGCCAAAGGCCTTGACGGAGGCAAAGGGACCTGAGGATAGTGGGAAGCAGTATCCTGGTGAGAATCTGTGAACTTCGACCTGGAGCAAGCGACTCTTTCCGGACAAACGTTTTCTGAAACGCTTGGGAACCCCGAGCTTACACGTCTCAGGTATTCCAATGATCACAATACCAGAGGAATCCATCGAGCAAGCAGCAGAGGAATGGAAATATTTCTTAATCGGTCAGTTTTACGGACTGCCGCCCCCGATGGGCCGAGTCATTGGCGTCGCCAATGCTCTATGGTCTAGAGGGGGAAGCCGGATTATAGTACAAGATATAGGCAATGGGACATTCTTATTCAAAGTCCCGGCGGAAAGCACCAGACAATTCATTCTCACTCGCAAATTCTGGCATATTGGCCAGTGTCCGATGTTTGTCAACAGCTGGAACCCCTATCATAACCCTGACAAGCCACCAATGGATTCGATCTCAACTTGGGTCACATTTCGGAACGTCCCCCCGAAATTGTACAACTCTGATAGCATAAGTCGTATTGCAACTGGCATCGGAAATCCCTTATACCTTGATCGTTCTACGGCAGAGAAGGAGAACTTGACTCTAGCTAGAGTCTATGTTGATGTGCAGCTGAGATATCCTTTGCCGAACCAACTAGCGATAAATCTTCCTGATGGAAGTGAACATCGGGTAAGTGTCGTCTACGACTGGCGCCACCTCAGTGCAGCTCATGCGGAGAGGTTGGACATAATGTTAAACATTGCCCGAAGAATAAGCAACCACCAACTCAAATCATGAGACCTAAAACTCCTGCCAAGGGGCCAAACAGATTTGCCTCAGATTCAAATACAACACTATCGGCTATAGCTCAGACACAAGCCAAGCACCTACCAGATATACCCTCGTCCAGTAAGTCTGTGAATCAGAAGGAAGAGCCCTTAATAACCTCAGGACAAGTACTGCTCTCTGATGGAATGACAAGTTCAGGTGGAAAACCTGCCCTGGCTAGCACCAAACAAGACTTACAGGAGGCAGGGGCACATAATGAAGTTCGAGGAAGTGTCAAGGATCATGCCGTTGAGCAACAGCCAGTTAGTGAAACTGAGCAAAGTGAGGGGAATAAAGGTTTTGACAGTCCAGAAACTGCAGTGAAAAAACGAGCAGAAATGCAAACATCGCCTACTGTACTTTCAACAGGGAAAGGAAAAGGAAAGACCAAGCGGCATGGCCGAAAGGCCATGAGACATCACTAAATAAAGATTCGGAACCCATGTTTTTTGCGTGGAACATAAGGGGCCTGAATGGCCGACATAAACAGAATCTTGTAAGGAAATGGATTTTGGAGAGCAAGCAAAAAATCGGAGGCTTGCTTGAGACCCACATTCAGGAGGTAAATAGGAGCAGAATAGAGACTGCAATTCCACCTGATTGGAGGGCTTTTTGTTATTACAATGATGACAACTCGGGGAGGATATGGCTAGTATGGGACCCGGCTCTAATGGTGACAGTCTACAACACCACTAAGCAGACTATAACTTTCGGAGTTGTTTTCCCAGAGCACAACATTTTATTCACGGCAACACTAGTATATGCGTCAAACCAAATGCAAGAGAGAAGACAACTTTGGGCTGAGATGATTAAGTTGACTGATTATCAACCTTTGAGGTCATCGCCTTGGATTACCCTAGGTGATTTTAATCAGATCCTACATCCGATGGAAAGATCTGATTACCCAAGTACTATGGCTACGGGGCAGGGTATGGAGGACTTCGAGGCATGCGTTAACAACTCAGGCGTGTTCGATATACCCTACAGAGGTTTCTACTTCACATGGTGCAATAAAAATAATACAGAGCCATTAGCAGTAAAACTAGATCGGGCACTGTGTAATGAACCCTGGCAAGAGTGTTTCCCTGGTGCTTTTGTTGAATTCGCGGCGCCAGGACCTTCGGATCACTCCCCGGTACTCTTACATATGCAATCGACAACAACAAAGGTAAAAAGGTCATTTAAATACTTCCATCATATTAGCCTTCACTCTGACTTTTTGCAGGCTATCCGGGACAAGTGGGAGATTTCGACTTGGGAGGGTTCGATGCAGTTCAGACTTTGCAAAGCCCTCAAAGCTTTGAAAAGGCCTCTGAGGCATCTGAATGGACAGAATTTCAGTGGTATATCAAAGAGGGTACAACATATTACTCAGAAACTGAAACTAGCGCAACAGAAATTATTCTCAGATCCTACTCCTGTGCATGTAGTCGAAGAACAGGAACTCAGGACACAATGGGTCATGCTTGTGGCGGCAGAAGAGGCTTTTTACAGGCAGAAATCAAGAGTGAATTGGTTAGCAATGGGAGACAAGAACACGAGGTACTTCCATAAAGTGGTGAATGGCAGAACTCTGAGGAATCATATTTATTTCTTAGAAGACGAGGCGGGTAACAGATTACAATCCACCGATGAGATCAAGCAACACGCAGTAGAATACTTCACCAATCTCATTGGTATGCGTGATATCTCCACTGAGTCGCCTTCCATCGAATCTCTCAGGAAGCTCATCACTTTTGACTGTCCAGAGGATATTGTAGCCAAACTAAACGCGGTGCCGACTGGGGAAGAAATCAAACAATGTCTATTTGGAATGGCAAATAACAAAGCTCCGGGACCAGATGGTTTCCCAAAAGAGTTCTTCGTCTCGACTTGGGAAACCACGGGAAACTCAGTCATAGAAGCTGTACAAGAGTTCTTTCAAACCGGAAAGCTGCTAGGACAACTAAATGCCACCATACTTACCTTGGTACCCAAGAAACCAGGGGCTGTGGCGTTGAAGGACTTTCGTCCTATTAGTTGCTGCAACACCTTGTACAAGCTCATATCCACCTTACTAGCCAAGAAACTGAACTTCATTCTGCCAGATATAATTTCGCCTAATCAAGGTGCTTTTCTCAAAGGAAGGTTGATGCTAGAGAACATTCTATTGGCCACTGAACTTGTGCGAGAATACAATAAACCGAGGGCAACAAAACGGGCAATGCTGAAGCTTGACTTGAGGAAAGCGTTCGACTCGGTAAACTGGGAGTTTATCACAAGGATACTAAGAGCCTTGCGCCTACCGGACAAATTTGTGGGCTGGATTGCAACATGCATGGGAACTCCTAAATTTTCAGTGGCTATAAACGGGGAACTTGCCGGATATTTTAAGGGACGGAGAGGGCTCCGACAAGGCGACCCAATCTCTCCCTATCTATTTATTCTGACCATGGAAATATTAACTCGCTTGCTAGACCGAGGGGCAAATGAACGGAGGATTCAGGTACATCCGAAATGTCACACCCCGACTATTACTCATTTGACATTTGCAGATGATGTAATGGTGTTCACAAGGGGAGACAGTCACTCCCTGTTGACAGTGAAAGAGCTATTGGATCTGTTCAGCAAGTACTCAGGGTTGCATTTGAACATGGCGAAGACAGAGATTTACCTTGGAGGACTAACTGCACAAGAAGCTTCTGAGATCAGCAGTGCGACGGGATTCCGAGTAGGATCTCTACCTGTAAGATATTTGGGTGTCCCTCTAAGCCATGCTCGGCTAACCAAGACAGACTACCAACCCCTTCTGGAGAAAATCAAGACAAAGCTAACTTCTTGGACTATCAAGCATCTTTCTTATGCAGGTAGACTCCAACTAGTTAGCTCTGTTATATATGGGTTAATCAACGCTTGGGGGATGATTTTTCTTCTGCCGAAATTCATCACAAAGCAGGTTGACAGCCTCTGCTCAAGCTTCCTATGGTCCGGAAACTCATCGAGATCCGGTGGGCGACGGGTTTCATGGGAAAATATATGTAAACCCAAACGAGAATGAGGGTTGGGACTCCGTTGTGTAGCAGATTACAACGCTACGTTTAGGCTGAAATTAATTTGGATTCTATTCTCCAAGGCGGGCTCTTTATGGGTTGCTTGGACACACAACAATGTGTTCAAAGAAAAGGGCTTTTGGAACACATTACCATCTCCTAGATTCTCTTGGAATCTGCGGAAATTGTTGGGACTTAAGGAATTAACCCAACAAAACCCAACAATTCCTCAGAATCAAGCTTGGCGATGGGACACGAACATTATTCTGGCATGAACCATGGACATCTCTTGGCCCCCTGATCAAATACATTGGTGAATCGGGGCCGAGAAGCTTCCGTGTTCCGAGCCTTGCGACAGTCCGTAGTGCAGTGAATGGCAGCAACTGGGCTCTTCCGCATGCACGATCTGATAGGCAGCAAGATTTTCTCACCTTGCTCTCTACTATCCCACCACCGATGGACACCGACGTTTCCGATCAGCCGCTATGGAAATTTGCACCTGATGATTACAGAACGTTCTTCCTTACGAGCCGAACATGGGACCAAGTCCGTCATCATGATGAGTTGGTCCCTTGGCACTCTATTGTTTGGTTCTCTAAAAGCGTTCCTAGATATGCTTTCCTAACCTGGCAGGTGTTTCACTTTGTCACTAGATGCACCTCTGATAGGCAGCAAGATTTTCTCACCTTGCTCTCTACTATCCCACCACCGATGGACACCGACGTTCCCGATCAGCCGCTACGGAAATTTGCACCTGATGATTACAGAACGTTCTTCCTTACGAGCCGAACATGGGACCAAGTCCGTCATCATGATGAGTTGGTCCCTTGGCACTCTATTGTTTGGTTCTCTAAAAGCGTTCCTAGATATGCTTTCCTAACCTGGCAGGTCATGTTATCAAGACTCCCTACCAAGGATAGATTGCACCGTTGGGGAGTAACACCGGAGGCACTATGCGTACTATGCGAGGCGACAGAGGAAACGCATCAGCACTTATTCTTTGAATGCAGGTTTAGTGCTCAAGTGTGGAACTATTATGCTGTACTTTGCAGGCAAAACCCTCCTCAAGCATCTACCAATATGTGTATTGGGTGGAAAACGCAACACACAGCGAAGTGAGAGACATGCCAAGGATCATCAAGTTCCTCCTCCAAGTCACGTTATATGAGTTATGGAAAGAAAGAAATCATCGGATTTTCCGGAGAAAGAAGAGAACACTGGAGCATACTCGATGGAAGATCGACCGAACCATCAGAACAATTTTAATATCTATCAAAGGGAATTCACCCAATGATAGGGAGTCGATACTTGCAGATTGGTATTACTTGACGCGAGAAACAAGAAGATAAGCTAGTGTTGCTGTAATTTTTGAGATTTATTACCATTTCCTTATGGGTTCCAAAATCTTTTGCATACTCGCAAAAGCGAGGTTGTAATTTCTTTTGGTATATAATACGAATCACCTTTTAACCAAAAAAAAAAATGAAGTAGCCGAAGACCACATAGAATAGAACAGAAGTTCAACGAGGAAATAATAAAATTATATTATTTTATAGTATCTATTTTGTCAACCTTCATCTATAGCCTCTGTATATGTATACATTTACATATATACTTACGAATATGTCGTATATGTTCGAAATAATTGATAACGATACTCAGCGTTAACTTTACATGTCTTAATTAATTCACCATTGCCACTCTTGTCGGTTGGGACTGAATTCGTTATTTTATTTGATTCATAACGTTGTTCATTTTACAAAAAATCATGGATACCAATGAATAAGATAGATAACAATCTCTCCTACCATAATAAAATATTATTGAAAACTTGTTATTTATGAAGGTTTAAGATTTTAATATGAAAATGAAATATACTAGTAGACAATATTAGGTACAAAATATAAACAAAGAACTAAATTAATTGAAAATAACAATATATATAAATCCTATTATCAACATTATATAAGCTCTCTATAATTATCAATAATCTCCAATTATATAAACTGTAAAATCATAAACACGAGATACATAATAGTCTTTTAAGAATTTTCAATTTTCCGATGTGTACAAGTAAACATAAGTTACATCGGGATTGTATCTAACTTTGCTGTCCAATCATGCCCAGTAGTGTAGTGTACTGTAGATGTGTGTGTGTGTCCGCATATGATAATCGCTTTCGGACTTAGATTCTAAGCAGAGGACAGTATTCGTTCTGACAATATCATCAGAGAGAGAGAGAGAGAGAGAGAGAGTCTGATGACGAAGGAGACGATGAATACGACATGAATCAACCCCCAACGTTTTCGAGCTATCATCATGTATTAATATATTTCGGTGAAATTCTCAACGTGCCCTCTTCTTGATTTTCTTCTATATATATATATATATATATCGATGAATCATGCACTTCGTTATGCTCAATTCGTATTCTTCAGGCAAAAACTCAAATATTCCCTAATTTTTACTCCCTTGGTTTGAATCGGGTTATTCTTGAATTGCAGGCTTTGTGGAGAGTAAAAAATTAATGGGTTTCGTAATTATTAATCAGAATCCTCAATTTCTCAATAACTACACAAAGCCACATACATACATATGTACATATACATATACACGCACACGTTCTTGAAGATTTCATGGCTGCTTTCTTCCATGAACCCTCTCAAGCTCGAGAAGATTCATCTTCTTCTTCGGAGTTCGCGTTACAACATCACCAACACAGCCTTCGTCTCATGAACGCACTCGACCACGCGCCGCCGTCTCTCTCCGTCGACGTGTCCACTTGTACTCCTCACCACTTCTACTACAACGGCAACTCATGTTTTGGCTCGCCCGTCGATCCGGACCCGGACCCGATCCGTGACGTCATCAAACCTGATCCAGGTGGGTCCCAGGGGTTCGAGCTTCTTCCCCGGCTGCCTCTCCCGGCGGTTTCTCCCGGGAACGGTAAGAAGCTGTCGCTTGGTCTGTCCTCCCGGCAAACGCAAACGCGAACGCGAACTACAATAGGTCACGTTGAACAAGGGAATTCTGCGGTCTCCACGGTTACGAACGGTGTCGTTTTCAGCGCGACCGGGAACGGTTTTGACCCTATGTATTTGAAGGCTGCGCATGAATTGCTCAATGAGATCGTCAGCGTCGGAAACGCAAAAAACAGCGACTGCGACGGCTCTAAAGGAAAGCTCACGGTGAAGACAGAGTTTTCCGGCGACGGATTTGCTGGCAGTGGTTACAGAGGTGGCATACCTATCGGCGGTGAACTCACGGCCACAAACAGGCAAGAGCTGCAGATGAAGAAGGCGAAGCTCGTCTCCATGGTTGAAGAGGTATATATATATATAGGCATATACATGTACAGACATATATATACATATATATCTATGTTCGTAAGCCTTTATACTTACATATTTGACTTTGATTAAACGCAGGTTGAGCAAAGATACATGCACTACCGCGACCAAATGCAAGCAATAGTGTCATCATTCGAACAAGCCGGGGGCTTTACTGCTGCGAAATCGTACACATCCTTAGCGTTACCGACAATATCAAAGCAGTTTAGGGTTCTGAAAGACGCTGTAAGGACACAGATCAAGATCATAAGCAAGTGTTTGGGGGAAGAGTATACTAAGAAAACTGTACGAGAAGGTTGTGGATTTGTGGACCAAACACAACAACTTCGCCATTTGGGGATTATGCAAAAACATCACCATGCCAATGCTTGGAGGCCGCAACGAGGGTTGCCCGAAAGAGCCGTTTCGATTCTACGTGCTTGGCTCTACGAACACTTTCTTCACCCGTAAGCCATGTTTTATAGTTTCCCCCAAATTCGGTTTGGTAAAAATATCGATCGTCGATCCATCGCCTGGGATTAATTTCGTTTGTACTAAAAGATGAAACTAAACTTGATTTTGAACCAAATTGGAAATGCAAGTGAATATGTTGATCGATTGATAGGGGTCTTGATTCAGTTCGTAACTTTGTGTTTTGTGTTTGTAGATATCCAAAGGATATGGATAAACAAATGCTTGCCAAACAAACAGGGCTTACTAGAAGTCAGGTACATTTCTTTTTATTTGTTTTCTTCTTTAGAAAAATATTTCGTTATGTATTCATATAAAATACCTATTATTTATTTGGTAAAGTAGACAGTCCTATATTTTAGTAGAATTCAATTTGCTGCCCTTCCATATATGCTCTCTTATATATTTTTTTTTCCGTGAAGAGATTGTGGAAATTTATGTTTCGATCTTACTAATTTTTCGTATTGGCCATAAAAAAAATTTTCAGTCCCTTTTTCATATTGTTTATGTGTATTAAAGATCGATTTGATTTTGGTGGGTGTTATAAATGTCAAAGTAGTACGTTTGAATAATTTCGAAATACACAACAGAAAATTTTCCTCCAATCCGATTTGAATCTTCCCAAATTCTATACGGTGTTTTATGTAATTAATGCATTCACCTATATATATATATTATGGTTGATTAGTTAGTTAAAAAAGACATTAATATGCGATGTAATAAGGTTACATTAAAAGCCTCTAGGCCCTTTTGATTAGACAGAAAATCTAACAACGACGAGCGATGGAAAGTAAATATCACTTTCAACGTTTCATATGCCGTTAAAGTCTAAAGATGATTTGAATTTTTGGTCCGTAAAACGGTCATTTACAGTAATCTAAATTCATATATATGCTACTGAATATTATGTTTATATGTAGGTATCGAATTGGTTCATAAATGCCCGAGTTCGACTGTGGAAGCCAATGGTAGAGGAAATGTATTCGGAAGAAATGAAAGTTCAAGCAAACGCAAAAAACGACACAACCAATGAAGAGGACAATGATGATCTCGAACTCGGGGTTTCATCATCGAAACAACCTCGGAATCATGATTCTTCGGACCAATCGATACCCGGGAATTCGAATCTCAAGAACAACAAGAACGTTGCTGGTCAATGCTCGAGCCTGAACGTGTCTTCAAGCACTCTGGCTGCAGCTTCTCATCATCAAGGGGGAATATTGAGCAGGCCAAAGAAGCTAAGGACAATGGAAAACGATTTTGACGTCATGCAGAACTCTTCGATAGTGTCCTACGAGACCGAGAGGAAGCAACAGATGGATCATCCTGCTAGAGAATCTGGTAACCTGATCCATTTCAATGGAGGGTTCGGGAATTATCGACAGGCGATGTATGGAAAAGCAGTTTCTCTTTCGCTTGGACCGCCTCATTCGCGTGACCAAACATTCAACGATGTTTTCGAGACGAGCCATCAGATCGAATTCTCGGGTGTTTCTCCGTTGTCAACGTATCAAAACATCGATATTCCTGGCAAGAGGAGGTTTGTCACTAACGCCGCCCCGTTATTGCCTGATTTCTTCGCATGATCGGACCGATATCGAGATGACATATTTGTGTTTTTTTGGTGGTTTGGGTTTGAGGTGTTTTGTTCTCTAGCTTGCTCTTGGTGTCTTGTCGTGGTTTTATGGATACAAAAGGAGAAGCATATACAAAGGGAGTATAGGAGAGATCTTATATATTTACACATAGGGATATTAATTGAACATTAAAATTAGGGTTGTAAAGTGTGTGTGTATATATATATATATATATGCGCTCAAATAGTTTTTATATTTATATCAATATATATATATACACAACTGTATGAATATGTCTGACCTCCTTGCATACCCAAATTTCAATGACTTTTGTAAACGATCATGCGTTGAAAGATATACATATTATGTATGTTATAAGACGATATTAGATATGCATACAGATTAAGTAAATATTATCATATTAGATTCGAAAAATATTATAACTTTTTTTTCTGACCGGATATTATGAACCGATACGTAAACTAATTTTGGGACCAGGAACCAACCTGACGATTTGGAATATATCTTCCCTCCTCAAACTTGAATTTTGTATTCGGGGCGAGACAAACGTTTTGACCCCGTTTCAATGGTTGAAGTATCCAAATTTGGGTAAAAAAAATATTAGAATTTATGTTAGGAAGGGCTGAATCAACATTTCTAAACACTTCTTCCACATCTATATCTACATATATCGTCTGAACAATGCAAAATTTCGTGGATTGCCATTGCGAATCGCAGTAGTAATATTTTACAAACTTAAGAGAAATGCTAATTTCATAGTTGAAAAGATGATTATTGAATTTAAGCAATTACGATAATTAAATAAATTAAGGAATGACACGTGGCAATCTCCTACTGGATGTTTGGGACCGCTACTTCCACTAGCGTCACTTCAATGCCATTAACGCACGCAGGCAAAAAGTGAAGTCAAATATAAAATGATCAAACCTGACGTCAGTATGACGAAATAAATGGCGAAACAGAGACAAAAAAAAGTGATGTCAAATCTACAAAACATGAAGGGACAATGCCTCCTAACTACCGTAAAAGGAAAAGGAAAGGTCATAATAATTTTAATTTTAAAGAAAAGGAAACATTATCATAATAATTTTTTGAAAAAAAAAAGGTAAGATCCAAACCCATGTGGACCGGACATGATCCAACACCACAGACATTGCATCCGTACGTCTTAGATTCACATTTCATAGATCGGGTCATGTGATTATAGAATGTATTTCTAATATATAGTATTTTCATAGTTGTGAAATGAGATTTTACATGTATATATATATATATACAGTGGCCGAGTGGTACTTTTATTGTTGTTAGTTTCGCATGATGTATGATGTCAGATAAAGATAACATGGTATAAATATATATATATATATATATATGGAATTTAAATTTCAAATAAAAAAATACACATGGACATTAGCAAAAACCTAAGATCATGTATAAGAGAGGTTGAAAACGAGAATGATTTAAATTGATTATATAATATCAAATGATGTAATCGTGTACATAAATAAATTGTTTTCTTACATTGAATGATTTGGTCATGTTAGGTCGTCCCCTTCCCACCTTCATACTACGAAATTAATTTGAAGTTTCATTTACCGATCCAATTATCTAAAAATAAAACTATGCATGCATTTTTTGTTATTATAGATTTATGAATTTAAAACCTAAAATATCATAAAAAGTCATTTTTCTTAAAGGAAAATGGTGCCAAGACTGGAAAAACAAGAAAAGAACAAATGAGAAAAATGTAAGCTTTTAATTTGTCCGAAATTTAGTGATGGTCACCTTTCGCTTAAAGATCCGACAATTGTCGAATGGGCCTTTTTGGGCATATCAATTCTCCATCAATAACCATTATGATTGATCCTTTTTTTCAAAATTATTTAAATTCTCCATGAAAATATTAACAACCATGTTCGGTTTTCTAGAAGATGTAGTTGAGCTAAAACGGGATAAACTTTTGAATTATTATTTTTTTTTAAAACTCGAAAGTCATAAGCAAAAATATGACAGAAGACATTATGGAATGATTGAAAATATTATGCATTCTATGATTGTATTGCCTTTTATATACGTATTCCCTTAATGTACTAAGGTGTATATATATTGTATGAATGAGAGGACAAACCCTAATGGAAAATATACCAAATTACAAAATATACATAAATATCGACACACGTCATGTCATGTGTATGTATGCATCATACATGGTTTATATCTTTCACATAAAGGGATGCCAATTTTCATGTACAAGCATAAGACGCTCTAATTTTGAATCATGATTCGGGTATTCATGTACCCGAATCGTCTCAAATATATTTCTAAATTTCAGATAACCGAGTTGTTCGAATCAGATTCAATATCCATTGATTCGATTGGCATTTGTATTTGTTATCCAAAGTTCGGACATCCAGATGTATATGAATGTAGAATAATTTTTCTAATTTTATCCCATATATATACCCAATTATCACTGAATTTATTTACGAAAATGATTTATTTATAAGATTACCATTATAATTAAATCAAATAAAATTTCCACTCAATCTAATTTTTTTCAAATTAATATCCAATTTAAAGTTTTTTTTAATTCACCGACTTTGTCCTCTTATTGTTACTAAGATTGATATAGATGATGACACGATCATGACTTCAAATTTCAAAAGTATTGGATGTAATAATCAGATTTCTAACTTCTATATATTATTTTCAAATTTATTTGGATGAAGAAGAAAATAGAATATTATCGAGATGATGTGAGATCTCAAAACATTTCGAATAGAAATATCTATATAAATGTACATGATATGTATAGTTTCAAAAAGTATTTAAAAAGCATCTTTGGGAATATTCCAATAATCTTTTTCTAGGTTGGACACGTGTTTATATATATATCATCCGTCTCACAAATTACTTATGTAAAATTTTGACTACAACTTTTTTAAATCAAATATATTAGCTATAAAATGAAAATTTATTTAGATTTGTAGATAGCTGGAGAAGTTTTTCTTTAAATATTTTATCTGATTTTAGTTTTCTTACAACAAACATTTTTGAATGATTGAATATGATATTAATAAAATCTAGTAATGTATGGTCGAATTTTATTCATTAAATTTTTACTTATTTTTTTTGTTTGTGATAGTATTTCTTTATAGAGGACCTCAATTATATTTTTATGTAATGAAATATATTGTGGAAAGTGAAATAACTATACAAACTGAATAAGCTAGGATCGTATATTGTATATCCTGCATATTAGGAAGTTGGTTGTATTGGGAGATTATATTTCCTAGTTTGTTTAGCTAGGTTTAACCTTCCCTCTCCTCTCCCCCCACCACCTCTATCCCTTCCACTGCATTAGCTATAAAATGAAAATTTATTTAGATTTGTAGATAGCTGGAGAAGTTTTTCTTTAAATATTTTATCTGATTTTAGTTTTCTTACAACAAACATTTTTGAATGATTGAATATGATATTAATAAAATCTAGTAATGTATGGTCGAATTTTATTCATTAAATTTTTACTTATTTTTTTTGTTTGTGATAGTATTTCTTTATAGAGGACCTCAATTATATTTTTATGTAATGAAATATATTGTGGAAAGTGAAATAACTATACAAACTGAATAAGCTAGGATCGTATATTGTATATCCTGCATATTAGGAAGTTGGTTGTATTGGGAGATTATATTTCCTAGTTTGTTTAGCTAGGTTTAACTTTCTGATGTTGTATATAAACGAATGTAGATGTCTAATAAAGATGAGTCGTATTCTTCAAACCCTGTAGCTCGGTACGTGATATGGTATCAGAGCACGAGCCACCACCATCGCTTTGAAATTCCGACCAAATATCCACCGACACCGACAACACGACCACCGAACCACATACGACCCCTCCGTCGACCACCGATCCGATCAACCCTTCGAACTCGACCTCCACGATGAACACTGCCCCGATCCGTCGTACGATCTCACCGTACGATCTCCGTGTTGTGCGCTATCTCAAGCGACGACCTGGACAAGGTATATTGCTTCGAGCAGATTCTGATCTCCGACTCTACGGCTGGTGTGACTCCGACTAGGCTGGTTGTCCGACGTCTCGCAAGTCTCTATCCGGCTGGCTTATTCATCTTGGCCAATCTCCTATCTCCTGGAAGTCTAAGAAGCAACACACGATATCTCTTTCATCCGCGAAAGCCGAATATCGCGCAATGGCTGTGGCGACTTGCACTACAAAAAAAATGGTCATTTCCAACGGGTAAATCCGTTGGAAATGGCCAAATTTCCGTTGAAAATTAACGTTTCCAACGGATTTCCAACGGATTTATCCGTTGGAATTTCGTCGTTAGAAATCGGTGTCCGTTGGAAAACCGTTGGAATTTCCAACGGAATTGCAACGAATTTTTCCGTTGGAAATTTCCAACGGATTTCCAACCGGCATCCGTTGGAATTTTCCAACGGATTTCCAACCGCAATTTCGGTTGGAAAATTCCAACGGACTTTCCAACCGCAATCTGTTGGAATTTTCCAACGGAATTTCCAACCGATATCCGTTGGAATTTTCCAACGGAATTTTCAACCGCATTCCGTTGGAATTTTCCAACGAAAAATTCGAAACATATTCCCGACCCTGACCCTGACCCCGACACCGACATCGACACCAACCCGATCCAACCAAACCACGATCCCGAAACTCACTTCCCAGTAGGTCATCCATACTTCCACTGCTCCAGCTCAATCCTCTTTAACCCTAGAGTTCTAATTAGAACTCTTTCAACTCCTCCAAGTTAAACTTCTCATATCATATAACATTAATATATATACATATTCAAATTCATATATATATATATATATATATATATTTGTTATATATATGTATATGGTTAATATATATATATACACTTATTCGTATACATATATGTGTATATA
>NW_010965869.1:1968376-1984750 GCF_000463585.1 Tarenaya hassleriana | reverse complement strand
ATATTTGTTTATATATATACCTCCTTAATATACATATATATAAATATATATGTATATATATATTTAAATATACGAGTCTTTTATATATTTATACGTATATATATATATATGTATAAATACATGTATATTTTGTGCATATATATTTTATATATACATAACAAATATATATTATATATACATATATATGAATTCAAATATATATATATATATATTTGAATTGATTTTTCAATTAAAATCCAAATTTCCAACCAATGTCCGTTGGAATTCCGTTGGAATTTTTTTTTAAATTTTCAAAAAAATTTCCAACCGGCATCCGTTGGAATTCGGTTGGAATTTTTTTAAAAAAAATTTCCAAAAAAAATTCCAACCGGCATCCGTTGGAATTTTTTTTAAAAATTTTCAAAAAATTTTCCAACCGGCATCCGTTGGAATTCCGTTGGAATTGTTTTCTAACAAACATCCGTTGGAACTCCGTTAAAAATTTGCAACCGATTTTTCCAACGTTAATCCAACCGATTTTTCCAACGTTAATCCGTTGGAAATACCGTTGGAAATTTCCAACCCAATTTTTCAATTGAATACGTTGAAAATTCCGTTAAAAATTTTCAACGGGTGTTTCCAACGGATACCCGTTGGAAATTATTAACGGAATTTTAACGGAAATCGTCGTTGAAACGCCGTTGAAAACCGTTGAAAATCCGTTGGAAATTTTCCAACGGACAAATCCGTTGGAAAATCCGTTGGAATTCGAGGATTTTTTTGTAGTGTTGTGAGCTACTATGGCTAAAAGGATTACTCTTGTCCCTCGGAGTTAATCACGAAGCACCTATGGCGCTCCATTGCGATAACCAATTGGCTATTCAAATTGCTTCCAATGACGTCTTCCACGAACACACCAAACACATCGAGGTAGACTGCCACTTCCTCCGGCATCATACGATGACTCGCAACATTGTACCTCGCCATGTCTCCACTGTTCAACAACTAGCTGATATATTCACCAAGGCGTTTGGCAAGAAGGAATTTGACGACTTTCTACACAAGTTGGGCATATATGATATATACGCTCCAACTTGAGGGGGGTAATAGGATCGTATATTGTATATCCTGCATATTAGGAAGTTGGTTGTATTGGGAGATTATATTTCCTAGTTTGTTTAGCTAGGTTTAACTTTCTGATGTTGTATATAAACGAATGTAGATGTCTAATAAAGATGAGTCGTATTCTTCAAACCCTGTAGCTCGGTACGTGACACTACTAACATATATGACTATAGTAAAATTATAAAATTCTATTTATAAAAAAAATAATATTTTCAGTTGATTGATCTAAATTCAATGATTTGTGATAGATCGATTGAATCAAATACTTCAATGGTTTTTCTTTCAAAAACAAAGTAATTAAATATATGTGACATGAAAAATGCCGTAGCACCACAAAAATCAAGAAAGGGACGGAATCAAAAGCCACCAACGATTGAAAGGAAATGCTGATGACACGTGGCGCTCTGTTATTCGTTAGTTGGGCGGTATTGGTTGATGATGTGGATTAAGAAATCAAAAGGTATAAGAAATGAAAAAGGGGAACCATGAAGCTATTACAAGTGAATGATGATGCAATGGGGGGAAAAGTTTTTTTTTTTTTTTTTTTTTGATAACCGGGTAATCCTAGGTCCAAAGGGCCCAGACTAATCCCGACCCACACGCACAACCGGCACCACACGTGTGGGATGTGAAACACCCGAAGGTGGCCGGAGGGGAAATCTCCATACCCTGAGTGTTGAACCCACGACCTCTTGTTCAGGAAGTGAGCTCTCAAACCAACAGAGTTGGGGGAGATCCCCAATGGCGGGAAAAGTTCTCCTAACCAACCAGAATATCTACGTGTAAATTCTATTTGTATACAGTATACACACACATATATATATATATATTCATTCGGTGTATATATACACATACCTATGGACAAGAGATTTACCTATTAGATTATTCTACTTAAAAATATAATAATTAATTAAATTATACAAGCATAATTTTATTCAAATGGGTATAGTTTCGTATCATTATTTATATATAAATTTGTTTAATGAAATGTCAATATGTTACATAAAAAATAAAATATTTTAGTAGAATTTCATTCAAAATTGTTGATTTAAGTTTTTTTTTGTTCAAAGTTTAGTATTATTTTGTTCAAATTGACCAGAATTTGAGATGATTTTCTTTTCTACAAAAAAACTATATATACAATACACAATTATCTCAAAAGGCAAGATTAATCATTATGTGAATTTGTCAAGATCATTTTTTGGGCATGATTTGTTTACTGGTAATATATATATCTATATATCGATATATTATTAAAATAATTATATGAAAAACGATAATTGAAAAATTATTTAGTTAAATTTATTTTTTTACCAGTGTGAAAAAATATGTATAGTTACATAAATAAAGTTTTGAAGGAGGAGGAAAATAATAAATAAAAGAGAGTCGGCCAAACATACCAACAAGCTTGAGAATAAAACCCGTTGGTCAAAGCTGTACGTATATATATATATATATATATATATATATATTAATTTAATTAAGATTATAAAGTTAATAAATTGAACATAAAATTTAGACTAAATTATTTTTACAACCAAAATTCTGATTTCCTTGGTTAAAAAAAAGATGGAAAACCAATAGAATCCGTGTCAACTTGGAATCACAGCATCAGTTCATCCAGTTGTAAACCGTTTTCATCGTCCGTACTGGTAAGGCCATTTAAACTCATTATAGTATTTATTTGAATTAATTAATTAGTTCAAATCCGATGACTGCATTATATTTAATTAGCATAAAAATATATTCTTTAATAGTTTCGTGTTCTTTTTGTGAAGCGGTCGTTTAATTTATCTCTCATCAAATTTCATAGATACAAGATATTAAATTTTAGTACTAATGATTTAATTTTTTGTTCCCAAATTTATACTTCTTTGTATGTTTATTAAATATACTAATTGGATATATATAATTACATTCCATTTAATTGGATTTTGCATTGCTTAGGGTTTTAGTGGTATTGCTTTATAGACAGACAAGAAGCATCCACCTTTCCTAAAGCATTGGTCATCCTTTGAGCCTTCTTCATCTCCCATTTCAAACAATCCGTATTTAATATATTATCTTTTTTTTTATTAAAATAATTTTGTCTTTAAATCAATGAATGTACTAATTTAAAGTAATATAAAGATTAATTGTTCACCCTAAATTCAACTCAAGTATGTACTATCCTATCTTTACGTAGTGATAGAAGAGAATCTCAATAAAATATATAGGAATTGCTCTCTATAATCATTATTATATTTATACAGATAAATAATTCGATATAAAACTTCAACTAAAATAATTGATAATTTATGTTACAATTAGAGCCATATATATGATACACCCAAGAATAATCCAATAAGGATAATCTACAGTTAATAGTACAAGAAGTATAAGATTATTATTGACGTTTTCTTATTTCCGTATTTTCCTATGCTTTAAATAGCTAAAATTAACTTTCTCTAAAAATCTAAGAATAACAAAATTAATGTATAAAACATCTAATATTTGAAAATTCTCTTCAGTTATTATATTATGTGTAGAGTTCTTTAAGACAATATATATATACAAGACTTGCAACTCTACAATTTGATAGGTTGCATAGGATCACTTCAAGAGACTCCCACGTTTAGATATTGTCGTTTCTTTAAATTTTTAAATTCTAATAATTTTATTTTGTTCTTCATAATTAATTTTGTTATAAATATATTTTTTCAAATATAAGTAAATAATAACAGTTTTTACCTCGATTAAGATTTCTGCCATTTTACTATCTTATTAAACTTTTCTATAATTTTAAACTAAATAAAAAATCCATTGTTTTAGAATATATATATATTTTCTTTCATTTATATTGTTTTAAAATATAGTTATTTATATCAAATTTTTATTTTGCATGGAATAAAATTAAATTTAGATATCTATAAAATTTAAAATTTAATTCCAATGACCTTTTATATTTGAAATTCGTAAAAATTAACTTTTATATAACTTGAAAATTGTTACAAAAATATTTGTGACGGTTCTAGTTATATATATATATGGGATAAAATTAATAACAGAAGTCGTGATTGGTGAGCCATACAAGAGACATGCAATGGCATCAAAATCATATTCCTTGGCTTTCATCTTAAGGCTTAAGCGACTGCTAATTTTCTTGTCACCTTTTTGTGTCCTCTTCTTTTGGGTAATGTTTGTCATTTTTGGTTAGCCACTAGATGGATTTAGAGTGTTGGGTCTCTTATTTCCTGACACATTTTATAGAAAGTTTTATTTTATATATATATATAAAAAAGAAATATTAAAAGAAAAAAAAATCCATAGATACTTTTTTCCCTGTCTTTGCATATATCCGAATTCACTTTTTCCCATAAATTTCTTCTTCTGGAATTATCTTTATTTCACAATAAATTAAATGTTACTTTGTACTACTAGTTTTTAAAGATTATAATGCAATGTTATTAATGTTAATTCAACCCCACGCCATTTAATACCTTCAAGTCCCCATGCATGTCTAGTAGCTTCAACCAATAGCTACTCCTGTCTTTGTTTATAAGCACTACGTCACTTCATTATTATTATTATTATTATTATTGTTATTGTTCTCCTACTCCTCCTTAAGAATCGATATTTCGATACGATTTTTTGGAATTAAACTGTATCAAATCGAAAAATACGTTATTTTTTTTTCGTTTCGAACTATCGAAATTCTCAAACATTATTATTTTTAAAAAATCGAATTTTTCAAAAGAACTAAAAAATACGGTATATTTTTTTTAAATATGAAAGAATCGAATCAAACTTTTCCCAAACTTAATCCGAAACAAATACTCACCCCTAGTAGTTGTCGTTTTCCATCAATTGCATACAGCTCTTTTAACTTATTTGAAAATAAAAATAAAATGGCTTAAAAAACGTGCCCTCCGAAACGTGCCACGATACACTCTACCGACTACCAGGGCATCGATACCACAATTTTTAATACATATATATATATATGTATGTATATATATATAATCAAAGAAATAGGTTTGTTACATCGAAAACTAATAACAATTGCGATCTAATAATTATATCATTAATTAATAATCACAGTTTCAAATACAATCTAATGGGTTCAGATCGATCAACATATAGTTAAGCTTGAAACTCGATCCTATATATATTGGATTCAGGTCGGACCAGACCAAACTTCTTTATAAATCATTTTTTTTAAATATCGGATTTTCGGGGTGGTCCGGTTCGAGTACGAAGTCCGATTCGAACCTGACCCGAAAGCCATATTTTTTTCGGGCCGAAAAATTTAGGTTTGGAGCCCGTTAATTTTTGGATTTGACGGAGTCAAACTTCGGGACTCGGATCCAAATTGACATCCCTATTTGAGCCACCCAATCTTAGATTTCTAAATGAAAATATAGAGTGATAAAAGAAAACGTACCGAGTATTTTCCAAACAAAGAAATATATATATTGTGTCAAAAGAATAGTTGCTTCTAGTTTTCCATATGAATATATTAGAAGATGATTAATCCAATTAAAAAATAAGGTTGAGATAACTAAAAAAAGGTAGGATGACGATGGAATAAACACACAAAAATCTAGAAACCAACCACTGTTACATATTAGACATTTGTAAAGATTACAATATATAAAGATGGAATACAATCTTAAAAAACTCTAATTTTTTCATATAAATAAAAGTTTAAACTGCATACAAATATAATTCTTCTGCTATCATATAAATTTTCTACGTTTTCTCTCATAAATATTTAATATATATCATACATAATTCTATTAAGGGATATCATAAAAAAAATTTCGTACTTTCTCCAAATCAACTAAAAAAAATCTTATATTTTTCTATTTATCAAATAAACTCTGAACTATTTCTATTTGATCAATAATTCAAAATATGATATTTATTTGGTAAACAAAGAAATATAAAAATTTTTCGTTGATTCGGGAAAAGTACGGAGTTTTTTTAGTGATATCCTCCTAAAATAAATTTATAGACTTGGAAGAGAACTTGATATGAAAAAAATAAAATATGATAGTTTATGGAAAATGACTATAATATCTAAATAATTATGTTTGGGGATACAAAATTTCTTCGAGCATATAAAACTAATTTTTGTTTTTCGTAATATATATGTTGAAACTTCTTTGCGTAAACAAAGACCATCCAAATCGAGTCTAGTAGAGATGGACCACCAAAATAAATCACAGAGTTGTATCCCTTTATCACATTTAAAATTCCAAATGTCACAACCATTACAAAAAAAAAAATTTAATGTTATTAAAAAAATAACGTATAGTCTTGTTCTAGACGACAATACAAATATGAAAGGAATAAAAAAAATATTAAACGCAAACTTTTCAAAATAGTTTCTTAATTATTCTCCCCCGTAAAATTTGTTTAATAATTAAATAAAAAAGAAAAAAAATACGGTGGCGTCGATATGGGACCCACACCCTTTAGCCCTCATTACTTATACCCATCAGACTTCGCTTCGCTCTTCTCCATTCACATCAAGCCTCACTGATTCCATAGAAGAACTTCACAATCATACAAATAACTGAAACAAAATCTGGGAAATTTCTCGGTTTGATTCGTTCTGTAAAGGAAGGGTTTTGAATTTTTTGTTCTGTTTTCGTCTTCAGCGAAGCAACCCCAGTGGTCTCTCTGTAGACCTCTGTTGGTTGCTCTCTCTCCGCTCACCCAATTTCCTCCTCCTCCTCTGTTTCCAGGTACCGTTTCTGCACCTTGTTTGATTTCTAAATAGAAATGGTTTTGTAGGGGAATTCCATTTTCCGCCGATGATTTCACATTTATGCGTTTGTTTAGGTACACGGGTCGATTGCTTATTGAGTTTGTGTTTCTGGGTTTTGCAGGAAATTGGGGTTTTTTTTTGTTCTTCACCTCGAAGCGATTTTTGTTCTTGATTGTTGTAGAGATGAGTGGTTGCGTGAACAAGAATCTCGGCTTGTCGTCTTCTTTGAAGGTGGAGGGAGACAAGCATGGCATAGTTTCGATTTTGGGGTCTGATTCAGACAACAGATCGGCACGCGCTTCTTCACTCCGAAGGACATTATCTGCGGATATGTCGTCCAAGAAGTGGCTTTCGCAAAAAGGGTTCTCATCTCCTTCGAAGAAGAATGCGTCAGAAGAAAGCAGAGGAGAAAGAGGAGGAGGAGGAGAGAGTGAAGAGAGGTCAGCGTTTGATATATGGACTTCGATTCAGGAAGAGAAGAAGAAGAGCGAGAAGGTGGAGGGTGAGAGAAGTGGACAAGTCGACATATGGGATTCGATCTTGTCCGAAAAGGTTCACGATATTTATACGGGAAAGGTGGTTCCTCCTCCGTACGAGCACCCTCTTGTGAGAAGATCTAAGAGCTCCTTGAGTGAGAGGAGCCTTGAGATCTGCACTGAGAGTTTGGGTTCAGAGACTGGATCAGAAGGGTTTTCATCATACCCTGCATCAGAGACAGGGGAGGAAGGTGAAGAAGAGAAAGAGGATGTTCTCAACTTTCAAGATTTGCAGAAGGAACCTGCTAAACAAGAGGAAAGAGCATGGAGGCAAGAGAAGCAGGTTATGGCTGGGAAGTTGAGTTACTTGGGGGACAAGAAATCGTCTCAGAGATCATTCCCTCCTCCAATCCCTTCTCTTGCTCGCCAAGATGGTGCTTCCACATACATGAGGACAAGCCGCAACAATGGCCGTTTGGTTCTTGAAGCCGTAGCAATCCCTTCCAAGAACAACTTCTATGCCCACCGCCAAGATGGCCGCCTTGTTCTCACTTTTACCAAACCAAACCAAAACGAGGACAAGACCGATGAGAGATGGGACGAGATGGAGCAAGAGAAAGAGCTTGAGGAAGAGGACAACGAGTTTGAGAGTTCTGAAGAAGAAGAAGAAGAAACACGAGAACATGAGGAGTTGGAGGAGGAAAAGGAGGAGAAGGCCTTTGCTATGGAGCAAGCACCAAACTTTTCGAGTACCCATGGCTTGATCAGTGTTCATAGGTTAGCCCTAATGGTGAAAAACCCGATAGGCATAACCAATCGAAACCCGACATGGTCAAGCAAATTCAGTCATATGGTGAAGCCAAAGGGTCAAAAAGAGGAGGGGGAACCAAGGCATAAATTCCAATTCCTACCACCAAGGCCACCAGCGGCCATGGCCGGAGCCACCATTAAGCCTTTCTTGAATGTGTACGAGTACAGTTGGAGGTCTAAGCCCATAAGAATGGGCTCTACTAACAAGAACACAGTATCAAAGACTGAGCAACAAGGGAATGGTGATGATGAGGTTGTGGTGGCCGATGGGTGCAAAGATCAAAAGAGGTCTCTCTTGTTTTGCGAGCCTTATTGCATTGCTACTTCTTAGAGACACCAACTACACTGCCCAATAAGTATTGGCAACAATAATTATAAAGCAATCTGTAATTGACATTGTGAAAAGGGAGAGCTTTTCATACGTAGAGGGAACCAACAGAAATCAGATGTATGTATAACCATTAACTGTGTTACTATACAATTTCCTCTAATAAATAACCTTTTGAACATCTCTCTTTTGTTGGGTTTTGAATGTGAATTTGGGGCATTGAAGATGGCAACTCATGAAATTAAATTAAAACGTGGTATTAGTAATTACCATACCATTAAAAAAGACCACCGAATTCGACGCATAATCCACATCAAAAACACTTCCTAAAACCAGGTTTGTCCAAACACAGATCTGCAAAATCTTAGTACTACTTGTAAGTTCCAATACCACCAAAAAAAAAGTTTTTTTTTTTTTAGTTCTAACCTAAGAAGCTAAGTCATAAACAGAAATGAAAGGCATCAAAACACTACCCATCCAAAGCTTACCATCTTTCTCTTCCACTTCACTCACTGCCTTCACCACTTTCCCTTGTTTATCCTCCAACACCTTCAACACCTTCCCATCTCCATCATACTTCACCACCATTGCGTGTGGGCGCCCGCCCACCTGGAGCAGATACTGGAACTTCAGCGTTATCGGGAGCTTCAGGAAGAACTTCCTCAGCCTCGGGTATAACCCCATGACATGGGTCAGTATGTTCCGGTGGCAGTGGATTGCTACCCAGAAGTCTCCATCCTTGTTTGTGCGGATGTTGTCAGGGAATCCATGTAATATGGCTACTACTTCACTTGTCCCGGCTTTTTCGCCTTTCAACCAGTACTTCCTCAATCTGCACTTACGATTAAATGCGTAAAAAAAACGAGCTTTTAAAAGAAATAGAAGCCTTTTGTCACTGAAACAGTTTATTTTTTCTACTGGAACGGTGGGTAGGGGGTGATGAAATTTTAAGATTCAAAGACGGCTAATTTGTAGAAGTTTATGAAATATCATAAATAGCCACAAGGAAGAAGAATACTTCCATTAACAGCACAGATTCTCCCTTGATAGCTTAAATGACTAAAGTTGATTGCACCATCAAAACCTATGCTGGAAAATGTGATGGGGGATATCTCGGAAGTCTCACAAAACTCTTCAGTCATGACAAAGTTCAAGGAAGAAGGAAAAAGACTTACCTTCCAATAGATCCTTCACAGAATATGAAAAAGGAGCCATCTTTGCTGAGAGTTACCCCATTGGGAAATTGGAGATTCCTAACAAGAGTGGTGGTTTCCTTTGTTTTTGGATTGTATTTCAAGATCCTCCCACTGTTCTCCCCGGCAAGAATTAATTGCATGAAGTTCCTGAAATAAGCCAAAATTCTTCAGGAAACTCAAGAATTGCACAATCATTGTACTCAGAAAACAAAATTAATTGCCAAATTCCTGAGAAACAAATTGCTAAAATTTATAACATGGGAGATGAGTTCATGGAAACATCAAGAGAACATAAATCAACATCAAACTCAAAGCCATCTAATTTTGAAATTATGTTTCTCAGGCCCATAATATAGTAAAATTACCAGAAGACTAATTCAAAGCAGTAATTACAAGATCCAAAAGATTATCACTTAGTAGATGCCTACAGTTTTCCTCTTCAAGCAGGAGTATGGACTGATGATATTAATCACGTTAGACAGGCAGCAAAACACGATAAAACTCAGCAAGATAGTGAAAAAATATAGTTTCAGGGACATACAAAGACACGAGAGATAAACAACCCGTAAATATCCTATACAATTACAATTAACCGAGTGAATAAAGAAAAATCTTATGAATTACATTTAAATGTTGTTGTTTTTAACCAGCTTCATCTCATCTTAAAACCCAAGTTTCAGCTTCCCCGATTTTTTTCTTTCAGTAAATAAACGGGAAAGAAAGCAGGCATTTGAGGGGAAAAAATTGTAGAAACCATACCTCCGCTGGTAGAAAGAGCTGCTGTCCGAAAAGTAAACATTTCCTTCATCGTCTATGTCAAGATCATTGGTGAACCTCAATGGCACACCATCGGCCTCAGTTGTAAGGGAAGTTGCAACACCACCTTCAGGCCCCACTTTCATCAGCCCGAAATAAGCATCGGCAATGTACAAATCCCCTGTTTTCTTATCAAACCGAAGACCCAAAGGCCGACCACAGATGTGCTCGTTCTTCAAGTAAGCAAAAGGTGATGGCTTTGGATCGCATAGTTCTGACCTGAGATACGAAAATCCAGCGTGAGAGAGACGAACAATAGACAGTCCTCATGACACACCATCAAAGAATCATTATAGAGATTCCATACTGATGTAATATGATAAATTGATTCAGCCCAAATTGGTTTCTGTCAAGGACTCCCAAATCGAAACCAAGTGATAACGCTGACATATACAAAAAAAACTCTGTCCAGTTTCCAGTTAAGCACCGAATCATATTATCATAAGTAAGCAAGAACTCTACAAGGAACTGTCAACCAGGTCATTAGATTCATGTCTCAAAAGCATGACCCCACAATTGAAGTTTCCCTCGCTTCACCACAAAATTTCCGTGAATCTGGATTTAATTTGCATGTCACTATTGCACGTGGTTCCTAGAAATGAATATAGTTTCAATCATTCGCTTCTCCAGATAACCCACAACTCGGTGCCACTAAAATTGAAAATCTCGTCCCTAAACAGACTCACCGATTGCTCGACGTATACGCGAAATCCGTCCACCGGCTACCATCCCAGAACCGAACACGGCCGTCGGCGACGCCGGTGTACGGACCCCGGCCGAGCGGATCAAAGGCGATGCTCTCCGGCCCCTGAACCTCGTTCAAAAACCTGATCTCCGATCTCTGAAGCAGATTCTCTGGGTCTCTCTCCTTGGGATGCGCCGATAATGGCGGCATCTGAATCTTGTAGGTCTCGAACTCCGGAAACTGGGAGATGGGGCTGTGATTGAAGGGATCGACGCCACAGTAGATTGCTAGAACGAGGAAGATCGCCGCGGCGATCCTCGTCACCGTCGTCGTCATTATTCTTCTGCGGATTTTTCTTAACTTGGCTTGGATTTTGGGGGTGAAAAAACGTCAAGAACTCTTTTAAAAGAATTATTTTCCTTAAAAAGTTAAAAAGTACGCTTTATATTATATTTATATAATACAATTGTTTTGTGTGTGTTTTAGAAAATATAAAATGTGCAAATTCATAAATATCTAAAATCAATTGATTTTTTATGTGGTTATATAGTAAAAAATTTAAAATTGGTATATTTTATATAAATTTATGTGATTATATGAAAGTTTTCAAAATTTATGTATTTTTAGACAAAATTAAAAATTGATTTATTTCTTGACCAAATTTTAAAAAAATCATATTTATATATCAATGCACTGATTGGAGTCCTAAATAAAGATGGATTTAGTTAAAGGATGAGATAAAACAATGGATAAAGATAAATATGGAAATTTTATCTGTTCCAGTTTATAACAGAGGGATTTATTAGAATATATGATCGGTAATGTAATTTGGTTTTATTTAGATTGGTTATTTTTTAGATAAAATAAGAAAAAGAAAATACGTATATAGTAACTAATCTAACGATAACGAATCTTTATAAATAAAAAACTAATCTAACGATAAGATGGGAAATTTTAATTTTATGTAATGTAAAAAAGAAAACGTTCATGCTCTCCGAGTTGATAAAATAAAAATTAATTTGATTTTATTCACTTATTAAAAAAAAAAAGATAATAGCATTTTTGTATTGCTATTATGTTAGTAACGGAAATCAGTATGCCAATTATTTTTTACATATTTTAGTACTAAAATTTATATTTTCTGCTTGTTTTATTATCCTGATATATTTTTTTCGTGTGACCTAATATAGTCCAATCAAATATCGTAAGCAAATCAACCACCGACAAGAACGTGCGGCTGTTGAAGTCATACTGTAACAGAAATTTTATAAAAATATTTTTATTGAACTGCAATATTTATTTGTCAGTTATCCAAACAAATATTGAGATGCTAAAATACGGTGCTAAAATGCACAAATAAAAAAATGAAATAGGTGATGCCGACGAATAACCATTTGAATTATTAAAATATCTCAAATTTATTATTATTATTCTTATTAGGTTAAAAAAACATTAACTTTTAAAAATTTTCATATAAATATATAAATTTGGAAATTTATATAAAATATAGAAAATTTACAAATATTTCTATGAATTCTAGATATGAGATATTTACAAATTTTATTTAGGTTTATCACAATATTTACAAATTATATACGTTTTGTAAAACTTTTAACATTTATGTATTTATATAATAACAATTTTTGAAAAATTATTTATTTTAAACTTGGAGAGCAAGAAACATGGAAAAGAGTAACGACGAGAAGATATACCCAATACGACATTATACAAAATCAATTTACGGGTACATATAGTCATTTTACAACAACAAAGGGCTCGATTACCCGGTTCATAAACCCGGTTTTCCCAAACCGATGAACCAAACCGGAAAATACAATCACTGTTGCGCACACTGAACTCTCTGTGCACCACCATGACCAGAATCATCACCATCTTCCTCATACGCCTCACCCCGTTGAGGCTGCTGATGCTTTCTCCGCATCTCTTCCTCAATGTTTACGTCATGGAGCGTCGTCTCTTCGCACTCGTCGAGCTCCATGTCGGTGAATTGGCTCGACGTTCTCGGTGGCGGCAATATTGCTTCAAGGGCCTTAACCTGGTCTGAGCTCAGAGAATCCGGAAACTCGACCATGAAATGAATGTAGAGTTTACCCTTCATGAAGGGTCTCTGGTGAACCGGCATTCCAGTTTGAGAGTTCTGAAGAAGAAGAAGAAGAAACACGAGAACATGAGGAGTTGGAGGAGGAAAAGGAGGAGAAGGCCTTTGCTATGGAGCAAGCACCAAACTTTTCGAGTACCCATGGCTTGATCAGTGTTCATAGGTTAGCCCTAATGGTGAAAAACCCGATAGGCATAACCAATCGAAACCCGACATATGGCAATCGTCTCCAAGATACAACGAGGCATTCCTTCGTCGTCTATCGCCTTGAACGAATCTGAACGGAAGAGAAATCGGTGAGAGGATGATGACATTTCGAGTGATCAGTTAGAACAGAGTGTTGTTTCACACAACTTGATTCTGATCCAAACTGTCTGCTCAATGCATATTCACTGTCAATACTTTGCGGTACTCATGGATTGGATACCCGAAAATTCTCGGTTATCCATTACCGAACGATCTTAAAATTGTCCTTGAAAGACCGGAACCAAAGATGTGTGTTCAAGTTAAACCGGTCATTGCTCATCATCTCTAGATTTGAGTTAACAAAAACATATTTTAACAAGAAGGGTAAATTACCAGGTTTCACAACTTCGCCGGGATTCGATTTGATGAGAAGTTGTCGGCCGTCGAGATGAGTCAGCACGAACTGGAAGCCGCATAAGGCTTCCGTGAGAGAGAGTGTGTGCTCGTAGAAGAGGTTTTCGCCCTTTCTCTTGAACTTCGGATGCTCTTTCTGCTGAATCACGAACACTACGTCTCCTGTGACTGTGTCAGGCTGCAAAAAATGAATCAGAAATTGTATAAGTATCAGTTTAAAGATTCGATACCGAGCTTCTTCTGGTTCGCCGGATTAGGGTTTGGTGCGAAGAGGGTGTACTTACAGCTTCGTCAGCAGCGCCTGGGAAGGTAATCTTCTGACCATTCTGCATACCCTTTTCGACGAAAACTTCGAGAACTTTCTTTTCCGGAACAACTTTCTCTCCCTTGCACTGCAAGCATCGATCTTTCTCGTCGATAGTTTCGCCCGTACCTTTACATTCATTACAAACATGCTGCATCTGCTGGATCATAGACGGGCCGAGATGCCTTACTGTCACCTTCATACCGATGCCCTGACAGCCCGAGCACTTCATCGACGCACCAGATTTCGATCCTTTTCTGCAATTTAAGCAGACAAAAAGTCACGTTAACTCCATCTTTGAACGGGTTTGATCTTGTAACTGGGGACAAATTAACGCCATTGAACGGGGTCGTACCCGTTACATTTCGAGCATATGACATTCCGGGAAAGGGAGAGTTTCTTGGTAGTTCCGAGGTAAAGATCCTCCAGAGACACCTTCAGTGGATGAACCACATCCTCTCCCCGCCTCTCCCTCCGTCCTCTGCTGCTACCACCACCTGACCAAACCAATCGAAACGATCAAAAACCCGAGTTTCCTTAACTGACAAGAAACATATGACACGAAATAAAACCCGAGATTTCTTAACTGACAAGAAACTTATGACACGATCAAATGCCCGAGATTGCTTAACTGACAAGAAATATACGACGCAAATAGGAAGGGCTTGAATCAACTCACCACCGAAGAAGGACGAGAAAATGTCGAAGGGATCGATGGTTGGGCCGCTTCCACCCATTCCTTCCTTGAGAGCTTCCTCTCCATATTGATCGTATATTTCCCGCTTCTCGGGGTCGCTTAGAACCTCATAAGCTTGCGCTATCTCTTTGAACTGCAGAAACAGTCACATAATCTCAGATTCAGACAACTGGAAGCACCATTTGGTAACTTGTTGAATTCTCTCCCAAACACTAAATTTATAACCATTTTGAACTCGGATCTTTTCTCTCGCATATATATATATATATATGATTCAGATGCTATATCTATGTACAGGATATGATCCAGAGAAAAACAATGTCATCCAAGCGCATCAGCAGAAGACAAAGAGGACGGTTTCTGATCATGTTTGATTAAGACAAAATCAGAAACAACAAAGAAGAAATGAACAAAAGCCCGGAGAATCTCTAAACAAGAACCGGTCGATCTTATTCGGATCTCAATAGATCAAGACCCATGAACTGAAACAAGAAGGGACCAGTTGAAGAACAGAGAGCGGAGGAACCTTCTCGGGGTCGCCGCCTTTGTCGGGGTGATTCTTGATGGCGGCTTTCTTGTAAGCCTTCTTGAGATCCTCCTGAGTCGCGTCCTTCGTGACTCCGAGGATCTCGTAGAACCTGCTGTTGTCGCTCTTCTTCTGCTGACCTCCTCTCCCAAACATTTCTTCAAACAATGTCTTCCGTTTGGGTGTTTCGAAATCTAGGTTATATATACAGAGAAAGAGAGGAGGGAGAGGGAATAATCTGGTTGGTTCCAGAATGCGTGGAACTTTTCACATTCAGGAAGATTCTAGAGATCTATGTTTTTTTTTGTCAGAAGGGTATAAGGGTAATTTCAATCGAGTGCCCTCGGTTCAATTATAATGATTTTTTTTATAAAGGTTGCGTATATTGATTTGATTAGAAACTGTACAAATGTGATGATAATGGTTATGGTTATGCAAATGTGTTTTTTTTTATATAAAATTTGTATTGTTAATTTGCCTAGTAGCATAAGAGAGATCAACTTTCCGGTTTTACAATGTCGGTCCAACCATCAACAACCATACTGAAATTTCAAAAATTCGTTTTGTTGAATCCGCAGATGTGGGATTCAGAAATTCAGACAGAATATCCAAAAGAAAAGAAAATTTTTGAAGTGGGTTAAGTCGAGGCTTGTGTTAGACACAATCTCCTCAAGACGAAATTGCCCCGTTATCAAGTGGTTACGGTTTATGGCAATCGTCTCCAAGATACAACGACTTACGATTCTACAAAAGCACCACCTGCTTTAGAGAATCCAACGAACTACAAAAGTTCAGAACTCTTTAGAGAAAAGGTTTGAGAGTATTTCTTTCTAAAAGAAGAATGCACTCAGAAAAAATGGGATGCAGAAAATGATCCTATGGGCGCCCTATTTATAATATTCGGGGGTTGCTACGAAAACATGTGAAGGAAGAGGTTCCACCCTTTCAACCAGCGGTT
>NW_010965869.1:1933493-1965864 GCF_000463585.1 Tarenaya hassleriana | reverse complement strand
CGTAATTCGAGTTACTGGAGAATAAGTGTCGAAGAAATCGTGTCCTTCGACCTGTTTATACCCTTTAGCTACTAGTCTAGCCTTGTATTTATCAATTGATCCATCTGCTTTATATTTTCTTTTTAGCACCCATTTACATCCTAGAGGTTTACATCCAGGTGGGAGATCAACCAACTCCCAAGTATGATTATGCATGATGGACTCAATTTCGCTGTTTACAGCTTCTTTCCAGAATGGAGCTTCTGGACTTGAGAATGCCTCTTGCAAAGTTCTCGGTTCATTTTCTATCATATATGATAGAAAATCAGGACCAAAAGACTTTTTCACTTTTGTCCTTTTACTGCGTCTTGGTTCATCTTGCTCAGATGTCTCAATTGCAGTTTTGTATGTTCTTTTGTTAGAACCTCTTTCTTCTCGCCTTGCCGGAAAAATATCTTCAAAGAATACTGCATTTCTGGACTCAATCGTCATTCCTTCAGTTAGATCCGAAATTTCAGATTTATGTACCAAAAAGCGATAAGCACTACTGTTTTGTGCGTATCCAATAAAGATACAGTCGACAGTTTTAGGTCCAATCCTAACTTGTTTAGGCTTAGGTATTTCTACTTTAGCCAAACACCCCCACACTTTGAGGTATTTATAAGATGGTTTTCGTCCTTTCCATAACTCATATGGAGTGATATTCGTTGTTTTATGGGGAATCTTATTAAGAATATGATTTGCTGAAAGTATAGCTTCCCCCACAAGTTTTGAGGTAGCCCTGAGCTTATAAGCATTGCATTCATCATCTCTTTAAGAGTACGATTCTTACGTTCAGCAATTCCGTTCGATTGTGGAGAGTATGGAGCCGTTGTTTGATGGATTATTCCAGACTCGACACAGAACTCCTCAAAAAGTGATACATATTCTCCACCTCTATCACTTCGAATCATTTTGATTCTAGCAGTGTGTTGGTTTTCAACCTCATTTTTATACCTTTTAAAAGCATCTAGAGCTTCGTCTTTACTTCTTAAAAGATATATTACACAGTACCTTGTACAATCATCAATGAATGTGATGAAATACTTTTTACCACCTCTTGTTTGTACAAACTTCAAATCACATATATCAGTATGAATTAACTCAAGAGGTTTCGTCGATCTTTCCACCGAGTGAAAAGGCGTTTTTGTCATCTTTGCTTCAACGCAGACTTCACACTTTTGTGAGTCTATTTTGAACTTCGGAATGAGTTCCAAGTTCACTAACTTTCTCAATGTATTGTAGTTTACATGTCCTAATCTATCATGCCATAAATTAGAACACTCAGTCAAATAGGAAGAACTCTTTTCTTTATTATCAAGATTGCGAAGTACAGTCATTACATTGAGTTTGTAGAGCCCCTTATCGAGGTATCCTCTTCCTACGAATAGTCCATTTTTGGACAATACAACTTTGCTAGATTCTATAACTAGCCTAAATCCCGCCTTGTCTAGTAGGGACCCTGACACCAGGTTTTTGCGGATGTCTGGGACATGCAGAACATCAATGAGCGTTAGCTCCTTCTCGGATGTCATCTTCAACACCACTCTTCCAAGTCCAACTATCGGAGATGTCTCGTTGTTAGCCATGAACAACTTCCTTCCGTTGATGGGAATGTAGGACGAAAACATCTCTTTGTCGGCACATATGTGTCGTGTTGCACCTGTGTCAAGCCACCACGTTTTGGGATTATCCACCATGTTAGCTTCGAAGACTACTGCGGTCAAGGACATCTCATCAAAATCCAATGGAACCGTTTGATTTGTGATTAGGTGAGCCTCCTTCTTGGGATTCCGACAATCTTTAGCAAGATGGTTCGGTTTTCCGCAGTTGTAGCAATTTCCTTTGAATTTCTTGGCTTTGGAAGTCTTCTTTTTGTTTTTGAAATTCTTCCTCTTCTTTCCCGTACTAGGTTCTGCAAGGTTGACTTTGACTTCCATTGCTTTCTTGTCGCTTTTGACTTCAGCTCGACGATTGTCTTCCTCTATCCGAAGTCTCACGATCAAGTCTTCAAGCCCCATCTCCTTGCGTTTATGCTTGAGATAGTTCTTGAAATCTTTCCACAACGGTGGCAACTTCTCAATGATAGCAGCCACTTGGAAAGAAGCCAGCGAAGTTCAATGGTGTGGATTTTAAGAGGTGGCAACAAAAGATGTTTTTCTATCTAACCACTCTTAATCTGGCTCGTTTCCTCACCGAGGAACCACCTGCGGTTTCGGATGAAGAAACCAACACAGAAAGAAAGAATGCATATGATGCATGGATTCATGGAGATTTTCTATGCAGAAACTATGTGTTAAATGGATTGGATGATGCGCTGTATAATATATACAGTCCATTCAAGAGGGCTAAGGAACTCTGGGAATCCTTAGAGAAGAAATACAAAACTAACCACTTGATAACGGGGCAATTTCGTCTTGAGGAGATTGTGTCTAACACAAGCCTCGACTTAACCCACTTCAAAAATTTTCTTTTCTTTTGGATATTCTGTCTGAATTTCTGAATCCCACATCTGCGGATTCAACAATCTCAAGACGAAATTTGTGTCTATAAGACATGGATAGTGCTATATAAAAGATTCGGTTCTTATTCTTAGCATCTGTACTGAGAAGTATAACCAGAACCTCAGATAGCATATAGCACTTTTACTCACCTTTGTTTCTTCTCTTAAGAGGAGGTTCACAATCACAAGAACCGATCTCGCTGTCTTCGAGACCGACAGAGCTAACAGTGTTGTCCCCATCTCTCACCTGCTTCGTCTCTTCGGTTAGGTAAACTCCGAATATCTTCACACCTCCTCTGAACGGTTCCCTTGTATCGCCGATCTGCCCAGGTTCCGTATTTTCACTCATATCCCGAAAACCAGAGATTGATGCAAAGAGAATGTTGATTCCGCAGATGTGGGATTCAGAAATTCAGACAGAATATCCAAAAGAAAAGAAAATTTTTGAAGTGGGTTAAGTCGAGGCTTGTGTTAGACACAATCTCCTCAAGACGAAATTGCCCCGTTATCAAGTGGTTACGGTTTACAGCAATCGTCTCCAAGATACAACGACTTACGATTCTACAAAAGCACCACCTGCTTTAGAGAATCCAACGAACTACAAAAGTTCAGAACTCTTTAGAGAAAAGGTTTGAGAGTATTTCTTTCTAAAAGAAGAATGCACTCAGAAAAAATGGGATGCAGAAAATGATCCTATGGGCGCCCTATTTATAATATTCGGGGGTTGCTACGAAAACATGTGAAGGAAGAGGTTCCACCCTTTCAACCAGCGGTTCTAGCCGAATCGTTCCAAAAGGAAACGTTTCGTCAAGAACGCATTGGTTCGGAGCCCAACCGTCCCACATCGACGCGCAACTTTAAATTTTAAATCCCACATCGAAACGTTTTTCTCTGAATCAAATAGTCCCGAGTGGAACTTTCAATCCAAAGTTTAAACGTTCCGCTCGGGGAACTTTGCTCGTTTTTCTCCCAAGAGGAAGAAGTGGGACCAAGCATGTTTAGCTTTAGTCAACCTTGAGCTTGAACAATATTGACTCAAGGGGGGCTCTTTTTATAAGGAAGCTCCTTCCTTCCTCTTGGCCAAAACTTTAGATGTGGGACAAACATAAATATAAGGAAGCTTCCTTCCTTGTGCTTGTCATTTTTCCAATGTGGGACAAATGTTTTTCCTCCACATTTTTATATTTATTTTGTATAACCACATTTTAGAATTAATTTCTCATTCACCACAAATTGGTTTTAAGAAATTAATAACATTTTTCTAACACGTTTTTAACAAAGTTTTCGTTTTTGCAAATCTCAAAATTATGTTTTTGTATAGAAATTTCGACAAAATTGGTTAGGGTTACGTACTAAGCCGACAAAATGCAATATTTTTTCCGATCTAAAAAGTTTTAAAATTTCCGAACGATATTAATTTTCGAAAAATTCTAAAACCGAACCGAATGGAATCGATTTTTTTTTAAAATCCGAAAAACTGATTTTTTTAAAAGATATATTATTTTAATAAAAACCGAAATTGAACCAAATCAAACTGAAACCGAATAGAATATAATATAATAATAGATTGGTATCTATTTTTATAAAACCGAAAAAATTGGATTACTTCCCGATATGAACCCAAATAGAATAGAATACCGAAGTATCCTGGTTACCTAAGAGAAAGTGTAATAACAGCAGGCTACGATTTTGCTTTTGTTGGGAAAGTGGCCCAAATCAATAAAGGTGATTAAAAAAACACACTATATTCAATTTCCTCATCCATTAATTTTTTTTTATAAGAATCATCCATTTAATTTTAACGACAACCGTGAACTATTTCAAAAATTAAGTGTTAATGTGTGTGTATATAATATTTCATGAGTTATGATATAGGTTATGTTTTTTTTTTAATAATTATTGTTATTATTGAAGTCCATTACCGATTTTTTGCATTGCATTATCACAAATTTTCTCTTTTTTTTTTTTAAATCAAGATGAAGAAGAAGAAGAAGAAGAAGATGAATAGAGAATTTGCTCTCCAATATTCAAGAAGTTCTCACAGCATTAACGACGTTTCTTCTCCAACGAGGAACGCATCTAAATAGAATTTCTACGTCTATAATAAAATTAACAAAAAACTATGTTCACGTCTTAAGGATTTGTTTTCTAACAAATAAATAAATAAATACATGTTAGATGTCATTTTCTTGGTCTTATTTGTTTGCCTATTTTTGGCGGCCAACCTTTCTGTCATTTTGTTCAGGAAAAAGGAGAAAACAATTAAATAATCTCTTTTTTCAGGCGAATTAATAATTAAATTCTCTTTAATCCTACTCTTCACGTGAAGAGGATCGAGTGCTAACATGCGCCGGAAGACAAAAAGATCCCGTAGCAGTGTTTAGGTATCAATACCAATCCGGTTTGCTTATTGGTTTCCCTTAACCGAATAACGAATTTCGGCATCAGTTATCACTTTTTTTTTTTTGGATTTTTTTAAATTCTACACAATAGAATCCAAGTGAAATGAAATTCAAGCCATACATACAATCGTAATACTGGTTTATACTACACAATAAAAAAATGATATTTTTCTAAACGAATTTAGCAAAATATGATATTTTTATACTCGTATTTTTAATTTGACAAAAAACTAGAGGTGTAAAATGGCCAGATCGGGTTCGATTCGAGTCTAGATTTTTCGGGTCGGGTATCCCACCTATTTATTTTTCGGATCTATGATTGGTGGTCCGGAGTCCGACCCTACAGAGTTTCGGACGGGTTCGGGCCAGGTTTCGGACTTTTTTATTAAATAAAAATATTTTTTTGTGATGATGATAATAATAATCAACAATGGGAAACATTCAACAAAAATATTTTAAAACGTATAACAATAAAGTATTTAGTTCAGAAATATTTTTAAAATCAATAATAACAAAATAGTTAGTTAAGAAAAAAAAATAAAGCTAAAAATTTTAGTCAATTGATCAATTCTCCGACAAGATGACTATAGGTGACAATGAAGTTGATAGAGTACCGTCAATACCACTTCTAGAATCTACACAATACGACAATTAAAGAAACAAATATAAGTTAAATAGTTACACTTAGACATATAAACAACTAACCAAAATGGATAATAAAAAATATAGACTTTACCGTATTCTTCGAAACCAAATAACCAAGAACGAGTGCAAAGAAGAGCTTGGACATTTGTAGGTAAAAGACGACTTCTATATTTGTTTAAAACACGAGAACCAGCGCTAAAAGACGACTTTGAAGCAACGGTAGTGATAGGAATACTGAGAATGTCAGATGCCATAAAAGCCAATGCAGTACCATATTGTGCTTCATTGATCTTCCAAAACTCCAAAATATCCATATTTTTATATCGATGTAAATCTATAGTAGGATCCTTTAGATATTTATCCAAATCCATTTTTAATCCATCGTCTAAAGAAGCTTTTTTCCATCCACTTAGTTCCTAAATCATATAAAAAAATTGAAAACATTACAATAGAAAAAATCCAATAGCAAAATAAGAAACTCGAATTTAAAAAAAAAAAAGATAACTTACATCAAATTGAGTGGAACCTTGTTTATCCTCCTAATTTAAACTATTATCTTGTGAAATAGATAACTCTTAGAAGTCGATATCCCAAATCTTTTTTTTGTATTATTCAAAGATTAAATACATCTTATTCTTCACTTTATCCACCTTTGATTGACTACTTTCCTCGTCAAGTTGATCATAAAAGAATTTCAATGCTTCCAATTTTATCCTCGGATCAAGCACGATTCCTATGGCAAGAATGATACTATATTATTCCCAATCTTCATCGAATTTCACTTTCGTTCTTTCAGCCATGCTTTTAAGAAGATCGTCTTCACCTCATACATACTCTTTCAAAAGTAGTTCAATCTTCCAAACTTTCATAAAATACAAGTTAGAAGTCGGATACTTTGAATCAGATATCATCGTTGTAATATCATCAAACGACATCAAGAAGTCATGTATTTTTTCTTCCCTGATCCAATCTTCATTTGTTGGACAGAATTTGTAATTTCTATCAATCAAAGCAAGATTACTAAAAGCATATCGATGATTGAGAGCACTTACAAACATCATATGAGTATAATTCCAACGTGTTGTTGTTGAAATAGAAACAAAATATGGAGATTTGATATGATTGATAATAATTAAAGACATTATATCAATTAAGAATAAAATATATATCGTGTCAATTATATTTTGCCTTATTTGTTTCTTTTGTATCTTTATTTCCTTGTTTCTTTCAATAACTTTTCCTATAAATGTATGGATTATTTTTATTGTAATGTAACAAGAAGAAGAGATGTAGCAATAAAAGTGTTTCTGTTCTTTTATCTTTTGTTCTTTCTTTCTAATTTAATTTTCGCATTTTATTTTTCAATATGGTATCAGAGCAGCGTTGCGATCTGAACTATATGTTTCTCTTTTTTCTAATTTTCTAATCTCTTCTTTCTTTTGCGTTTTGGATGTTCATATATCCAAATCGTTCAAAGGGGAGTAAAAAACCAGATTCAAACGATATGCTATGACAAAAAGAAGTCAAAGCTAAAAACTCTAAGATCAAGCAAGATGCTATAACAAAAAGAGTTAAAACTAAAACTTTAAAGTCAAACGAAGTGATTTGAAAAAGGTTAGTATTCTCTAAATGAATGAAATTTGGTGTCTATGGATTGTTCTAATAACAATGAAGTTTTTCATCATTTTGTTTTATCTTCAAGGTTGATTTTTGAATTCTTTCAAAATCAATCTTGAGGGGAATGTTGAAATAGAAACAAAATATGGAGATTTGATATGATTGATAATAATTAAAGGCATTATATCAATTAAGAATAAAATATATATTGTGTCAATTATATTTTATCTTATTTGTTTCTTTCGTATATTTATTTTCTTGTTTCTTTCAATAACTTTTCCTATAAATGTATAGATTATTTTTATTGTAATGTAACAAGAAGAAGATATGTAACAATAAAAGTGTTTCCGTTCTTTTATTTTTTGTTCTTTCTTTCAAATTTAATTTCCGCATTTTATTTTTCAATAGTTGTCACATCTATACACAAAGAAGCTCTAATATTTCCACCAACTTGCTCCACACATTCATCAAACACTTTCATCCTTGCCTCTGACGCTCTAACATATTTCACACTTTCTCTAACCTTGTCTAGAGCATCACTAATCACCTTTAAACCAGCTTACACTATGATATTCAAGATATGTGCACAACATCTGATGTGGAAGAATTCACCTTCGCACAATAAACTATTTTGCAAAGAAAGTTGGTGTTTCAAGATGTCTTGCATACTATCGTTGGTTGAAGCATTATCCAACGTGAGAGAAAAAATATTATTCTCTATTCCCCAATCTTTCAAACAACCAAAAATCTTCTTAGATATTTCTGTTCTTATATGCAGGAGAGGGGGAGGGAGGAATGTACAAAACGACAGTATCTTACTATTCAATTTCCAATTCTCATCAACATAATGTGCAGTCACACAAATATACCCCTCATTTGTGATAGACGTCTAAAGATCAGAAGTTAAACATATCCTACTATGAATATTAGCTAATCGAAGCTTCAACTTGTCTTTCTCATCCACATAAAGCTTTACAACATCACTAGAAGCAGTGTTTCTGCATATCATTTTGATATCTGGGTTTGCATATAATATCAACTCTTTGAACGATGCATACTCAACAAAAGCAAACGACAATTCATGGCATATGATCAGTTTAGCAAACTTTTTCCTCCAAATTTTCTGATCTATCTTCTTTGCCTTCAGCTTCCCCTCATGGTCAATCAACATATTGACTACATTTTCAAACTTAGGCTTTTTCGTGCAACGCTTAAGATGCCGTAATAAATGCGATATCCCGAGAGATGGAGAAGCCGTATAATTATTACCACAATAGTTGCAAGTGACATTTTCACTATCAACCCGAGTTATATGATTCCAAACACTAGAAGTCTTTTTCCGCTTTCTACCACTTACTTGATTTCTGATTTCTTCAGGTTGAGATAATCCAACATTGAGTTCACACTCTAATTCTTGGTGTTCATACTCAATCGCGTCGACATCCATTGCGATTAAAAAAATTTAAACCTGATAAAAACTCGTCACATGTATATATCAAATATTATTTTCTTTAAGAGTTTAGTTGCCAAACATATACATAAACACCCATCGTGTTATATAATCTATTTATATTATATATCCTACTAATTAAACATAATTAGATGTAAAAAATAAATACTAATGTACTAATCCATGTTTAATCTCTCATCCAAGACATGTGTACACCCGTAGATATGCATTTTAAGTTACAAATATTGATACGTCCGATAATCTTTCAACAAATAACATAAATACATATCTTTATTATTAAAAAAAAGGACTTTGTATGCTTTCATATGATATTAAAATATACTATACACATATCTATGATTATAGATATATGACTTCTGTTGGAGTTAATCATGTTTCTCACGTGTGGGTTTTTGATTTGGTCATTTGTGATTGTTTTATTTTAGTTTGAATAAGTCCTAAAAGATCTAGGGTTACGCATGATCTTCTAGATTTTTAGTTTTGGTTTGTTTTTATTATATTCATTATAAATAAGAAGTGTGGGCTCAACATAAAGATATCATTTGAAAATCAAATCTCATTTCTCTCTCCTACCCACTAAATCCTCTCGTTCAATTATTTTATTTTTCATCAATTTTATTTTTTTTTAAAAAATGAAAAAATCAGAAAAACAAACGCATACACTCTTGATTAATTTATAACAGTGGTATCAGAGCCTGGTTTTGTTTTTTCTTTTCATAGTCCATGTCGAAATCTATATCTATGGAAGAGTTGTCCGGGAGTGTCATTCGAAGTATCGATCGAAGTGGCAGAGGTATTCAAAATGAAGATGTTAAGACAACGAAGATAAAGGAAAGAAACACGTCTCTTCAATACCCACTCCTGACAAAGACAAATTACACGGTATGGGCTATGAAAATGAAAATTTATATGCAGACACAAGGTGTTTGGGATGCGATCGAGTTAGAGGGATCTATTGATAAGAGCAAAGATAAGATGACTCTTGCAACAATCTGTCAGCGCATAAGTGAGGAGACCCTATTACAGATATGAGTAAGAAGAACGACAAAAGAAGCATGAGATGCCTTAAAGATGTTGAATCATGGTGAGACTAAAGTAAAGGAGGTCAAAGCACAGTCGCTATGATGGGAGCTCGAAAGACTCAAAATGGAAGAGAGTGAGTTGGTGGATGAGTTTACCGGAAGAGTATCGACGATAGTGAATAAATTAAAAGCTTTCGGAGAAAGCGTTAACAAAGTATACGTCGTTAAAAAAATGCTCAGATCAGTTTCCACGAAGTACATCCAATTGGCTTTATCTAGAGTTTGGAGACTTGAAGACTAAGTCGATCGAAGAAATTACCGGATCACTTAAGGCACACGAGGAGCGGTTAAGGGGTCGTGAATCGAGAGTTGATGAACACGTTCTCCTCGCACAAGGTGAATGGAGAAGAGGTCGTGGTAGAGGTCGTTCGTTTGGATGAGGTCGCGGTCAAGGAGGTGAGAAACCAAGGTTTGATATAAACAAGATCATGTGCTATGCATATAATAAATATAGTCATTTCGCCTCTGATTGCAAAACAAGAGAAGAGAGAGATGACGCAACTCATATGGTCGAAGAGATTGAAGAGGAGGCCACTTTGATGTAGGTGAAGACATAGAAACAAGATTAAAGAGGTGATTAAAGAGGTGATTGTTCTATTTTAGTTTGAATAAATCCTAAAAGATCTAGGGTTACACATGATCTTCCAGATTTTTAGTTTTAGTTTGTTTTAATTATCATTATAAATAAGAAGTGTGGGCTCAACATTAAGGCATTAGTTGAAAATCAAATTTTCTCTCTCTCCTACTCACTAAATCCTTGCGTTCAATTATTTTATTTTCCGTCAGTTTTATTTTTTTTCTAAAAATGAAAAATCAGAAAAACAAACGCATACACTCTTGATTAATTTATAACAACTTCAACGCCAAAGACAAAGCTATACACATGTCTATGATTATATATATATATATATATATATATATAACTTTTGACTTCTACAGTTCGTCACCACTTTTACGGTGCTCGCAAAAGAAAACAAATTTAAAACCCATGCAATGAAAAACGCGTACCGGACAATCCATCAGCGGCGATCGTCGGAGATCCGATGGAGAGACAACAACTTTATTTGAAGAGATGTCAAAAGCAGAACCGATGCCAAAAATGAAAGTGGTGATTCTGCCGAAAAAAACAAAAGGGTTTAGCGTTAGTAACAAAAAGGTTAGGTTTAATATTATATCTAGTCAAAGCTTTGGTTAGAAAAAAAACATCTACGGGCCTCAAGCCCAACTTGAGACCCGACAGACCCGACCCGATAGACTCATGTCTCATTTAACCCGAAGTCCGAAAGCCCGAAGTTTAATGGGCCGATATTTTTAGACCCAAATCCTTATTATTTTCAGGCGGGTTCAGACCGAATTCCGGGCTCCGGACTTAATTGACATCCCTACAAAAAACTATTCTTGAATTCAAAATTTTCTAAATATCTACACGAATTGTTAAAATTAACAGTAATTCCATACATAATCATCATTTTCGTTAAAATATTTTGAATTCTGTTAACTAATACACTAACGTGTATAATGTTATAATAATTACCTAACTAATACATTAGTTAACAGAATCTAAAAAATTTTAACGAAAATGATGATTATGTATGTAATTACTGTTAACTTTAACAATTCGTGTAGATATTTGAAAAATTTTGAATTCAAATATAGTTTTTTGTCAAATTAAAAATACATATATAAAAAGATCACATTTTACTAAATTCGTATAGAAAAATTCCCCTACGCAATATAATTTGATTCGACCCAAGAAATAAATCTGTTCAATTTAATAGATTTTGTATATTTTTTATAAACATGATTTTGTATCTTTAACAATTAGTTTTACTTAGAATTTCTAATGAGCCGGTGTAGCTAACTCCGATTTCAAATGGTACGGTTTGATAAGGTCACAAAACGTTTTGGTTTGGTCCGTACAACTTTGTTCCGGTTCATTCCAAACCGGACCTGCAACAGTTTTCTAACATTGGAAACCAACCGGTTTATATAAAACCGAAACCGTCAGAAGGAAACTGCTTTACCGTTTTATAACTCCCAAGGCGCAACTTCACACCCTGGCGCATGTTAGCATTTTGGTGACATGCGTGGGCGCGTGCGCTTTATCGGCAAATCATTCATATCTGAGGAGAGGGAAACTAAAGGAGATAACAATCAATCAGTCAGCGACTCCATGGGAATCGTAGAGAGCGAAGCGTGACTTTCGGGGAGAGAGGAAAGGGAAGTGATTGGAGAGAGAGAGTCGGTAAGTGAAGTGAGGGTCTGACTTCGTCGACTTGACCGTGAGATCGACGGGCGGTTCGATTCTTCTTATCGCCGAGGCGTTCCGATTTCATCAGGTGAATGTGATGTTTCCTTTTAAGCTGATCTAGTGTTCCTATCTGTCATCGAATTGGGATTTTTCCTCTGGCACTCTTTGAATTGTGGGGTGTTGAATTGAGTGGGTTGAGCGAATGTTCCTTTTCCGTTTGAATTTTGGGATGTTTGATTATCTCAATGCACCAATTCTCATCCAATACCACGATTTGCACTTAACCAGCAAAACTAAGAGTTAGTAGATACTGATTCACAGTTTTGTGGGAAAAAATGTGTATATTGAGGTGTTGGTCCAGGTCTTCTCGTCATTCTATGGCGACATTGAGAAAGATCGCTTCTCTGGAAGTAGTTTGCTCAAGCAAGTCTTCAACTTCATTCCATTGTTCTTAAGGACGTTGGAGTATTCTTGATAGGATTAGGGACTTGAAAGGAAGTATAGAGATGCAAGAACTGCGGAATTTTCGATTTTGGTTGTTGGGTATATGTTTACTTCTTCTTAGATTTATTGCAAATGCATGCTTGTTAACATCTAATCAAAATGTGCCCTGCATTAATGAGAATCTGGTTTTGCGAGGCTACGAAAAAGTCGATGACTTTATCTCTCGATGTTTGGGGTTTTCCACTTTTTCAAAGTTTGTTGTTAGTTTAGCTGACTCGCCAGAGGTTGCTTATGACATTCTGCAGGTTGGTGTCGTTTTGATCTTTGAGATTGATGCAATGGGTGCCTCTGGAAAGTGGATTAAAGCATTCGTCAGTTTCAGGAAACATGATAAGTCAAGGTCTTCACAGAAGAAAGAAAATGTACGTATCTTATGCGGTGAAATTTCCGGAGAGTATGTTGATTTTTTCCACATTTCTGGTCAAAGACATATGAGGCTTCATGCTATGATGTATGATGTGTTTGTTCAATTGTTATAGTTGGAGGTTAAGAGCCAGCACGGGAGAAAACATTTGGTTGAAACTGAGTCTGGCAAACTCCAAGATGGATTTGAAGAGAACATTGCTTCATCTGCTGGATTTTCCAATATGCATAGTATGAAAGATTCTGGGGTCTCTCCTTCAACTTCACTTGAAGTACAGGATGCAGCTTATCAAGAACGAATAAGAGAAGAGTGGGCTGCAACACGCATCCAGACAGCCTTTCGGGGATTTTTGGTATCAGTACTCCTTGTTTCTCTGTTAGATTTCCTCTCTGGCGTGTTTATATACATATCTAATTCAAACTTACATGTAGTTTACACTTGTATAGGCGGCGCTAGAAACATCTTGGTAAAAGCACTGATGAACTATCGAGATTCAAGTATAATTTGGATATGATTCAGTGTTAATTTTAAATGTTGCCTTCAAATAGCTAGAGCAAAGCTGCTCTTTCCTCACATTTCTGTCGGAGGACCTCAAATTTTGAAGGAGGTTCTATGCAAAAGTTTTTAGAGTGTACCAGATCAGTGTTTCTAACTAAGACAATGTCTTTAACTTGTCAAGAAAGTTGGAGGCTTTTGACAGCATACAACACCAGAAAACCCAGCAAACTACAGATCAAAACCTGCTTGGTTTCAACTTGATATAATCTGTGTGTTTTCATTTTGTAATATTTCTCTTAATCCCTTCAACTCAGTTGTTTTCACGAGACTGGAAAACTCATGATGATGAACGTATCAGGCCAGAAGGGCTCTACGGGCTTTGAAGGGATTGGTTAGACTTCAAGCCCTTGTCAGAGGGCACGCAGTGAGAAAACAAGCTGCGATAACACTTCGGTGCATGCAAGCTTTAGTAAGAGTCCAGGCCCGTGTACGTGCAAGACGAGTTCGTCTGGCCTTGGAAAGTCAAACAACTCACCAGAATCTGCAGCAACAGCTAGCAAATGAAGCCCGAGTTCGAGAAATAGAGGTGAGCTGACTTTTTTTTATTATCCACAAACATACATTTAATTTGCCTTGTGCTTCTTCTTTATCTTATGTTCATGACAATTATCCCCTCATGCCTCAGGGGGGTTGGTGCGATAGCATTGGCTCTGTTGAACAAATCCAAGCCAAGTTGCTAAAGAGGCAGGAGGCTGCAGCTAAGCGTGAAAGGGCTATGGCATATGCTCTGGCTCACCAGGTGAAGTTGCAGCTATTATCTAGCAGTACGTAGTGGATAGGTTGAGAAAGTAATAATGGATCTGAAAATGTTATTCTAGTTTTTGGTCGATGGACCATAGGAAAGGGTGGTTTCGATAAGTTTCACTTTTTCGACGGAGTGGAAGCCATTGTGGATCCAAATTTTGGTATCATGGATTCTCTGTGATACCTATATTAAACCCAAACACTATGTGCGTATGAAAGTGAAGTTGTCTACACTTCAGTTAGTTGTAATGTTTTGCCTAATGTTCTCCATCGTGGGCTAGTGTTAACGGAGAGAAAGTTTTCCTTTTGGATCAAACTCAGACATTTTCTTTCCAGAGAAAAAAACTTTTTTTTTCTAATCCTTGCCACATGTCTCTATCTCTAGCTGCCTCTTTGTTTGTGTCTAATGGTGTTGTTGTTGTGGCAGTTGATGGCTACTTCTGATATATATATAGGTTTACCTTATTGCAGTGGCAGGCAGGATCGAGGCAGCAATCTGCACTGACTGGCTTCGAACCCGACAAAAGCAACTGGGGTTGGAACTGGTTGGAGAGATGGATGGCTGTTCGTCCATGGGAGAACCGATTTCTTGACATTAATCTCAGAGATGGAGTGAAATTACATGAACACAATTCGGTGGATTCTGACAATGTGCCTAAAGCACAAATGAAAACTGCAAGCAAGAAACCAACCGCTTCAAATCTACAATCCAGTATTTCATCTAGTCAGAAGACCGGTCCATCTCAATCGGATGGTAATGCTTCTTCTCCTGGAATATCTACAAGCACACCAGTGGGATCAAAGACTAGGTCAAAGCCTGCTAAAGAGGATGTTGCGGTAGAAGTTGACTCAAGACCCGTTGTTGGTTCAAGATCGCAAAGCAACCCAAAAGAAAGATCAAGAGGGTCGGATAAATCTTCAAAGAAGCGGTTATCTCTACCGAACAGCGGTCAGACCTCTCTCCTCCCTGGGAACCCTTGCTTCTTTCTAATTATGGCTCTAATTTCTAGTTAACAGAAAGGAAGTTGGATTCTTATCACCTTGGATTATTAGACAAAACTTACCATCTTAAGCCAAGGCATGATGAAGGGCCAAGCCCATGTCATAAGCATGGTTTATTCGTGGCTCAAACGACTAGATTGAAATTTCATATGACCCGCAAACCCGATATGGGCGAGAATCAAGGACATTGATCAATCATCACCATCGAACTTGAATTGTTATAGATGTTGCATCATGCTCACCCGAGAGACTTTGTTCACCGATACCATGGTTATAACGTTCGATCTATAAGATTTCCTCTGCGTTTGTTTTCATGCGTTTTCCGTTAATGTCTGAACTGTGAACACTATTTGAGCAGGCAGAGGATCTGGAGCTCAGGCTAGACCCATCACCACGAGAGCATCTGCTGTGAAAGCGTCAGAGACGGGTCTCCTCTAAACCGAAAGGCCCACAAAAGGAAAACCATTGCACAGCCTGTTGGTGTGCGTGCAGCTCGCAGAAAGCAGTTCATATGCCCGTCCAAAGGTACTACTACTTTTATTATAGTGTTCTGGACTCACAGTTGCAGGTCCAGCCCCGAGGAAACCAAACCATGGAAAGGATAATGATTGTGTTGTGTGGTTCATAGATTCGATTGGTTCATCCAAGAACATGTATGTGGTATGAATGTATTCTATTTATAGTATTAATGATATGTGAATCGGTTGGTTATATTCGTGCTATTCCACTTATAGATTTTACATAGGGCATCCGTACAGTGGGCCGTGCATCGGGTGTCTTGAGAGAGTGTTGTAATACCGACATTAAACCGAACTAAAACCCAGCAAGACGGAAATGATCTTATATACGAACAGAACCACATAAAAACACTGAATCTTCGATTGCAACAAGAGCAATCACTCGTGTAAAACTAAAAGTACTTAAAATGATAATGATCTCATCTCCAATTACAGTAAACTTTCTTCTAGCAGAATCATAGCACTGCATCTGCATCACATGAATGTCGAAAAGCCGACAAGATTGACACCGTAAGGCGAGAATGCCATCGTCGGTGGATCGTCGAAGCATCTCGTGTACGGTGAAGGCATCGACTCGGGCTGCGGGACAAGACGTTTCGAGACGACCCGAGAGCCCATCCCATAGATGAATCCTTCGTACTCGCAGAGGTCTTTGCACCTCGCAGCCATCCGAACGAAAGCCTGGGCCGTCAATAGGCTGTCCGATCCTGCATGATGTGCGGATCCTTGACGGCTCACTCCGAGTTCGTCCGCCAGTTTCTCCAGTCCGAACCGCTGGTTGAGCCCTCTGATCCTCGATGCCATGGCTTTCATGTCGTACACTCTGCCAAGCGTCTTCCCCACGACGTCTGTGAATCCCTCTGACGTGCGGGGTAGGGGCGATCGGGTCATCATCTTGATGAGGTAGGCCATGTCGTAAGACCCGTGGAAGGTGATCCATAACAGCTGCTCTTGAAATCTGATCATCCGAATGAACTCGCGGAAGAACCCGTGAACGCAAACACCGTCCTCTCGGATCTGTTCGAAATCGAGACCGTTCTTCCGCAGAAAAGAGATCGAGTCCTCGTTCCTCGCATCCTCGGTTTCACTGAAGCCAGAGAAGTTGACTTCCCAGGTACCGCCGATCCTGCAGTCGGAATCGAAGAGGGTGAATCCGAACTGGATGAGTTTGGTGCGATCGACGTTGAACTTCATGTCGGAGTATCGTTCGCACTCGGAAGAAGTCAAGGGCGTGTTCCGGAGACAGCCGGGAAACTCCGTATCGATCGCGATGAATGGACAAGAGGATAAACAGTCGGCGATCAATGCCATCTCTTCCGCCTGGTTATACCTCCAAATCTCCCGGATCATCTTCACTTGTGTCGTTTTTCTCTCTGGGTTCTGTCGTATTTCGAAGCGTAGGCAAGTAGTGACTGAGTGAGCGAGCAGATGTATTTATAGGAGTCACGAGGAAGGAGGAAAGGAAATTTTCCATTTCTTTCCCAGATCCCAGTTTCCATTTCGTTAACAGATTAATTTTGAATAATCATTTAATAATCCTTTTTTCAATGATTTTATCTTTTTTTATCAACGGGTGAAAAAAATGAAAAAAGGAAATCGAAATCCAAATGGCCGACGAAGTCAATCTCTGATAACTGAGGGATTTGCAAAGTTTCCATTTCGTTGAGAGATTAATTTCGAACAATCATTTAATTAATAATTCATATCTATTTTTTATTTCATTTTCCTTTTCCCTTCACCCAGACTCATTTTATTTTATTCAAATTTTGAATAATCATTATTTTATTAAATTTCATTTTATCAAAAAGGAAATTCATCCGCTGACTCAATCTCTCTCTCTCTCGCGGTTCTGATGGATATGCCGGTTATCGGAACTGAGCCACGGTGTCCGCTTCTCCTAAACCCTAAACCTTCTTCTTCTTCCTCTGTTTCTCCTTTCGCCGTCTCGACAGCGACTCTCCAATGGCGCCGGCTCCTCGTTGCGGCGGCAACGGTGGCGGTGGCGGTTTCTCCTATCGCTGATTTACCGGCAAGAAATGCGGCGGCGAATCAAACCAAGCGCCACTCGAGATTTTACTTGGCGAGGAAATCCGCCATTGCTGAAGTAGAGGGTCCCCTGTTTTCCTCTCCTCTCCTCTGCCATTTTTACTTCGAGATGAAGGCTTGAATATCAACAACTGGGTATTTTAACTCTCTTTCCTCTCTCTCAGTCATGTCTTGGTCTTCTGCGACTCATGCCAGAAAAGATACTGACACATATGGATGAACTCCTCTGTCTTTCAATTTCGTTCCCGATTACGGGTTTGGCATGGGATTTCTACTGAGATGAGGTTGAACAATCAGTGCAAATATTCGTATGGTTTCAATTAAGATGGCGGCCTTTTAATAGTAAGGTGATTATACCTCAATCTAGAGTCAATATCTAGCATAGTTAACAACTGTATGTGGAAGTTTTAACAAGGCCAACGGCTAAGACGAACCAAGAGAAGTTTTGTCAAGGTGATCTCATTGATTTTATCATATGAAATCCATTTCAGACAGGGCAAATCATTCACATCAGAGGAGAGGGAAACTAAAGGAGATAACAATCAATCAGTCCTAGAAATCATGTGTTTGCGATCAGAATGGAAATCATGGTACTACACAAGTGTATAGATGGAGACTGTACCTTCAAATAGGATTGGATTTATAACCGCAGTCCATATATGGATGCCGGGTCATTCAGGCAACACCCTCAAACTAGTTCCTGTTAAACTTCTGAATTGAAACATTTATGTTTTCTGGTTTTTCGATAGAGAATCCTGGAGTATTTTTCAGATGAGGAAGAAAGCCGTTGTATAGTTTGATGAATCTGCATATGCACTTGCTCATGATTGATATGGAATCTGCATATGCATTTGTGATTGATGGGTATGTGCGAATGAATATGTCTGCCTGAGAAAGCTATACACTTGTTTTCAAGAATGATTGCTTACGACAGGATAAAACCCAACGAGATATCCATTCTTGCCATATTACTGGCCGGCTGCTTCGAGTTTAGGAGGCATAAGGATGTGTAGATTGATTCATGGATTTGTTGAGAATAGAGGGTTTGCTCTGTCTGTCATCTGTGTGGCAAACTATCTCATCGATGCATATGGAAAATGCAGGTGCATACAAAGTTTGTTCAAGTTTTTCAGTGAGATACCAGAGGGAAGAAAGGATTTGGTATAATGGACATTGATCATATCTGCTTTTGCAATGCACAGGATGGGTAAAGAAGCGATCTTTACATTCAAAGAAATGGAAAGATTCGTATTGAAACCCAATGGGATAACACTACTGAGTGTCTTGACCGCTTGTAGTCGTGGGGGCTTAGCAGAAGAAGGGCTAGAGATTTTCAACAAGTACCAGATCAACCCGGATGTGAAGCACAATGGATGTCTGGTAGACATGTTAGGAAGAAGTGGGAGGTTAGAGGAAGCTGAAGAAGATCGCTCTGGAGATTCCGAACAAAGATAAAGACGATATCGTAATCTGGAGAATACTTCTGGGAGCTTGTAGCTTTCATGGAGATGCTGTGATGGGAGAGAGGGTCACCCAGAAATTAATGGAGTTGGAGAGAGGTTATGGAGGAGAATATGTGCTTATGTCCAACATACTTTCCAGCGTCCGAAGATTTGCAAACGCCCAGATGTTTCGGTGACTGATGGATCATTGTAAGGTGATTAAAGATCTGGGTCATTCACAACAGGCAGAGTAGAATCGAAGAATGGATACCGAGATTTTATGACGTTGTCGCCGAAATGAGGAACTGGCATTAAACGTCAATCTAGAGTCAGAATCCAGCATAGTAACAGTCGGATGTGGAAGCTAGCTATAGCAAGGCCAACGGCTAAGAGGAACCAAGAGAAGTTTTGTCAGGTAATTTCATTGATTTTATCTTATGAAATCCATTTCAGCCAATCTTAGGATATGCCCATCAGATGTCATGGACATCTGTAGTTCTCAGTGATGTCCAGTCTCACCATGTCCATGCATGGTCTCACATTTTGTCATCTATAACTGATTTTGAGGATGCCAAAACATACTCACATTCTAAACTACATCTTACAATCTGTAGATGAGCTTCTGGAGAAATTTCCTAATCAGATTTGGTAAAATACGATGCTGAACAAACTGATAGAACATGTCATTCGAGTTATTTCTGTTACATATTCACTTTCCAAATAATCATGTGTCCCTGTAAATGCAAGTTAAGGAGGTCATAACACTCAGCCTTTGCATCAAACAACTTCACCAGTGACTCCAATAAGATTGGAATTGATGTCAATATCTACCAACACAAAATAGCAAAACAAGTTTAATGGATTATAGATTTTCAAGCGAAATGCAAGTTTCTATTTAAGCGTTAAAACCATGATTTTGATTAATGCAAATTAAAAATCGGCGTAGGAATTAAAAATCTGCGTAAATCTTTGTCAAATCAAAAATTGTTTTACAACACAAATTCATGTGGCAATACCCTATTTTCCCTTTGTTTAACATATGAAAACCTTTTGGATGTGTTAACAATGGGTGATCATTCGGGTTTCGGTTTGGATCCGGTTTGATTATATTCGGATTTGGTTATTTCAGTTATAGAAATGCAATAACTTTTCAGTTTTGATATTAAATTTTGTTCGGTTCACTTTGATTTTATTTCGGTTTAGATTCGGTTTTTTATTGGTAAAAAACTTATTTTTTCAAAAAAATTATTTTTTTCGATTATTATTTTACTCGGTTCGAATTCGATTTTTTTGGATTTTTAAAAAATTATTCGATTTTATGTCGAATTTAATTCGGCTATAATTATGCCTTTAATTCTACTATTCAAAATGGTTCAGAAGTTGCCTAAACATAGGGGTGAGCATAATATCCGAAAAAACCGAACCGATTTGTTAGTTGATTCGTATCCGAATCGAAAATTCAGATATCCGCAATTTATGGATAGAATACGGATATTGATTCCAAGATATTTGTCGGATACAGATATTCAAATAGAAGTATTCGACATATTCAATCTGATCCGTATTTTTTAGTAATATTAATAATATTTGGTTAATTTGATAATTATTTTATATATTGGGAGCAACTTTGTAAAAAACAAAAATATGTTAAGGTTATTATTGTATTATCATTCTTCTACTTCATTTGGTCGCGGTTCATCCGTCCCCTCACCCCTCTCTCTATTAAACTTTGGCATTTGAGTTTGTTAAAATTTTTTACAGATTTCCAAAATTCTGAGTTGGAGAATTTTACTCTGATGAGTATAGAAGAATCTACAGTTTTTTTTACCGGTTTAAAATTATTCATCGGATAATTTTTTCGTAAAAAATTTTGTCATTTTTCAAGGAATTGTTTTTCACAAGTACTCGATTCTGGTATTACAGATATTCGTAAATATTCGTAATTATTATAGATATTCGAAATTATAAATATTCAAAAATTATGGTTCGAATATAGATAATAAAATCGAATATTTATATGGATCGGATACGAGTGAAAGAGAAATTGCCTTCGTGTCTTATTATGATCACAAGATACTAGCATATATAGATACAAGAGATAGAGATGTATAACTAGAGTATCCTAGAATATAGGAAGTGTTCCTAATATAAAAGATATATAAGAAGATACGGTGATATCTTCAATACGCCTCCTCAAGTCGGAGCGCCGGAGGTGATACCGAGCTTGACGCAAAGGTCATGAAATGAGCTACGGGGTAAAGGCTTGGTAAGAATGTCCGCTAGCTGGTCACGAGAGCTCACATGTAGAACACGTAATGCACCATTCTCCACTTGACCTCGAACAAAGTAGTAGTCCAACGCTAAGTGCTTCATGCGCGAGTGGAATACCGGGTTTGCACTGAGATAGGTAGCCCCTATATTGTCACAATAAATGGTCGGAGTGGTGAGAGAGGAAACACCAAGTTCGGAGAGCAAGGACACGAGCCAACAAAGTTCAGCCGATGTGTTAGCAACAGATCGGTACTCGGCTTCGGTGGAGGAACGAGAGTGCCCAGAAAGCTTCTTCGAGGACCACGATATGGGATGTTTACCGAGATAAACAACAAAGGCACCAGTGGACTTGAAGTCGCCAGGATCTCCAGCCCAATCCGCATCACTAAAGGCGTGAAGCTTAGGAGTATTGTCAGCCGAGAGAAAGATGCCCGTGGTTAGAGTCCCAGAAAGATATCGAAGAACACGTTTCACTGCAATCCAATGGAGGTCGGTAGGTGCATGCATGAACTGCGACAACTTGTTCACCGCAAAGCTAATGTCCGGTCTCGTGAGGGATACGTTCGATATTTGTCACCCCTGTCTAAACATCAGCTAAGCAGAGAGGGAGAGAACTTTTCGTTTAGCCCATTTGGTAACACGTACACCACCCCTCCTGAGAAAACGGAGTTAACTACACCGTTAACTGTTACACAACAATAAAACACAGCTAATCATATTCCGTTAATTTTGTTCGTTCATTTCCTCACGTCGGCCGTCAAAACACTGAAGTGCTTAGCTAAATTTCAGTTAATGATAATTTGCCGTTACTTTCGTGTACTTTATTTATTGTCGTTAATTAGATTTGGTCCAAGTTTTGGTTTGGTTTCTATGAGTAATGAAATTTACATGGATTATACTACATGGACAAGGTTAAAATGATGATCAATATTATCATTGTGTTTACATATTATTAAAATTAACATAAGCGGGTGAAATTATAGTTTTTTTTATAAAATTCAAACCTTTAAAATTAGTATATATATATATATATATATATATATATATATTTATATTGCATATCTTGATATACATTTCTTTGGCACTTGAATATGTAATATAATTTTTTTTATTAACTTAATTTAATAATTGAATTTTGAATCACAAAATTTTAGAATCTTATATATATATCACGTATCTACAAATATTATGTGGTACATATCATTTTAGATCACTTAATCATTGTTGATAAAAAAAGTTAGAATATAGATTTGTTTAGATAAATAAAAAATACTCCCTCCGTTTGAATATAAATGTAGTTTTAGGTTTTTTCACCGTTTTTAAAATTTTTTAAAAAAGTCAAAAATCATATCTAGGTGACTAGATTAATACTCTATTAAAGTTTTATATTTTTTTTATTAAGAATAAAATTGGAAATTTTTATTTAAAATCATTTACAAAATCTGAAATGATAACCATTTAGAGGCAAAAACTAATCTCTAAAACGATATTTATTAAAAAAAAATAGAGGTTGTATGTTAATTTACATTTTATTTATTGGCTAAAATTTAGTTTTTTGTTGCTACCAAAAACTGTTATTTTTGTTTCATATCTGTTGTACATATATGAAAAATAATTTTTGAAATATATTTTTTTTCCTTGATTATAATATTTCTCCAATATAATAACAACAACGATAATAATAATAAATTATGATTAAACTGTGTTAAAAGGAATATATAGATATATGTATAGATATAGAGAGAGAAAGTGGTGGGTTATTTTTTTTTGGCTCAGCCTTGAGCTCGACCTTCTGGCCTCTCTCTCCCCACATTTCGGTCGAGGGTTGTTATTTAGTCTTGTTCGATAGAGAGGAGAGAGAAACTCCCTTACACACAAAAACACAACAGATACCTAAAAAGGGAAACCGATTTTCTTTTTCGAATTCTCTGAATCTCTGCTTCGAAATTTTTTCCCGGAAAGTCATCGAATACCTCGTCCTGTTGCGACAAATTCCAAGGATCTGATAGAGGAGGAGGAGGAGAAGCTAGGGTTTCTGTTTCTTCGGTGTTTTGATTTTGGGGAGGCGGGAAGTGGATTCGACGAAGATTGATCAGAGATGCGGTTTTGTGTGAATTCTAGCTGAATCTATCTCAGTTAGGTTTTAATTTCGAGCTTTAGGTTGGAAAATGGATGTCGATTCGTCTATGGTGCCGGAGAGCGATCACGATCCGGTGGATCAGAACCACAGCGGAGCACAGTCTCCATCGCCGATGGAGAGGGAGGCCCCGCAGCAGATGAGCGAGCAAGTGCCGCCGGAAGGTGGATCTTCTCCGGCGTCGTCGCCTCCTAACTCGGCGACGAGTCCGCCGGCGCAACAGCTACCGGCGGATGCGGAATCGCAACCGGCGGCGGTGGCTGGTCCTAGATGTGCGCCGACGTATTCGGTGGTGAATGCTATATTAGAAAAGAAGGAGGACGGGCCTGGACCTAGATGTGGTCACACGTTGACGGCGGTCCCTGCCGTTGGTGAGGAGGGGACGCCTGGCTACATTGGGCCTCGTCTCATCTTGTTCGGAGGTGCGACGGCTCTCGAGGGTAATTCTGGGGGAACCGGGACGCCATCTTCAGCTGGAAGTGCTGGCATTCGTACGTTTGCCTTCTCTTTTCCCAAGCTTATTGGTTGTTTTTGCCTTTCTCTGTGTTTCATTTTCTTTATTCTGTTTCACTTTCACATAGAAATTAAGCAATCATACCTTCTGGTGATGGGCTTTCACGTTTCTGTTTGTTCAATATTTTGTTCTCTTTTATTCAATCATTAAATATTCATCTAGGAAGCATCATGTTTTTGCTTAGCTCTAAGATTTGAAGGTCGCACTGTTACACTTATCTAAAACGTTATTAGCCTCAAAGCCTCGTTTACTTCTTGGCTTGGAGACTTTTAATGTTTGTTGTCTAATTCTCCTGGAGTTCTGTTCATTCTAGTTGAAAGTATCTTGCTCCAACATTTACTTTTAGCCCAAGCTTGTGTCTCATAAAATCTCCCAGTGCTTTGTATTATCTCCTTTACAATATGAGCTGGTTCTGATGTCACCTGTGTGACTAGTAACTGGACAAGTCAAGCCTTAATTGCTAGCTCGTGTTCTTCTTCCTCGTCGTTTTGTCCATGTTTTTATTTTCGATCAAGCTACAACATCTTGAGGTATGAATGTTGTCAACCTTCGGTAGCTTAGTAATTTTGCCGTGCGAGATGGCTAGATTCATGAAGTTGGTATAACAGTGTGAAGTACCCTTGGCTGTGGGAAATGGCTAACATTTTCCTGGACCTTGTATAACAGATTTTATCAATGCGTTATACATTCTATGTTTCAGCCCTTGTTATTTCTAAAGCCCTTTTAGACTTCCTGTTGTATTCAGTAATCAGGATGTCATTCGCTATGCAGGACTTGCTGGTGCAACTGCAGATGTTCATTGCTATGATGTCCTCTCCAATAAGTGGACAAGGTAAGCATAAGATACTAATTTTCTGCTTGGGTCTTTGACAACCTTTCAGTTGTATCCTGATAAACAAAAGTCGTGTCAAATACCTTTGATATTTTAGTTATAAATTGCAAAGTCCAGTTTCTGTAATGAAATGATGCTGCAGGCTGACACCTTATGGAGAACCACCGACCCCAAGAGCTGCGCATGTTGCAACTGCTGTTGGGACCATGGTAGTTATTCAGGTAAGAATAAACTGTGCTAGTATTATAAATGAATGTATTTACCAACAGCAAGTGTTCCTGTTTGCCATGCAACTGTTGCTTAATTCTCTATGTGACTCAGGGTGGAATTGGTCCTGCTGGTTTGTCGGCTGAGGATCTTCACGTTCTTGATCTCACTCAACAACGGCCACGATGGCACAGGTTAGGAAATTGAGCCTCTACCTGTGACTAGCTTGATTTTTGAATTCCATGGTGGTGGATTGTGTTTTGATATAGGCACCATTCTCTGTCTGCAGGGTGGTTGTTCAGGGTCCTGGTCCAGGGCCCCGTTATGGCCATGTCATGGCATTGGTGGGACAAAGGTATCTCATGGCAATCGGTGGAAATGATGGTAAGCAGGTTTACATGCTGATGCTGGCTTATATCATTATATTATATGCTTCTTGCTAAGCATTTTGTTTCTGAATTTGGCTTTAAACTATCAGGGAAACGTCCACTCGCTGATGTATGGGCCTTGGACACTGCCGCAAAGCCTTATGAGTGGCGTAAGCTGGAACCTGAAGGGGAAGGTCCACCTCCATGCATGTAAGCATGTTGCTTTTTTGAAAAATTTTATGTTATGCTTTCTGTGTGAATGTGACGTGCTAAAATTTAATTTCGATTTCTGCTGTTTGTATGTTGTAACTAGGTATGCCACTGCTAGTGCACGTTCTGATGGCCTTCTTCTCCTTTGTGGCGGGAGGGATGCGAACAGTGTGGTAAGCTGGGGATTTACTTTGTAGTCTTGTTCTATAATCTGTTTGGAAAAGGACATAAGAGCATATGTATGTGCATGTCTCGAGAAAGGTTTTTTATTTGGCTTTATAAGGAATTAAGACATGGGGTCATTAGCGCAGAGAGAGTCTTTAGAGGTTTTAAGTTTCAATATCCAGAAATAGGTCAAGTAATATTCTATTTTGCACATGGCGACAAATATCTCAATGGCACAGCGAACAAACTTGATTTTTACATTAAAATAGCTGAGGGGAGTAGCTCATGTTAGGGGTGGGCACGGGTCGGATACCCGGGAAAATCGAGAGATTTGGATTCGGATCCGGGAGGCTCGGGTATTTAACTATGAGATTTGTATCCGGGATTTGGTATTTACGAGTATCCGGGGTACGGGTATCCGGAATAATAGTCGGGTACTCGCGGATATCCGGATCCGGATTTATTTAAGAAAAACAACAATATTCATATATAAAATTTTTAAAACATGAAGATATATTTATAAAAATTGATGAATTATGATAAAATATATAAGACAAAAGAGATAATAAGAGACAAATAATAATAAATTTAATTTTTTTGAATTAATATTAAAAAAATATGAAATTATTTCATCTAAAATAATTGTATTTTATAAAAATGTTATATAAATATAAGATATAATTATTTATAATTATAATACGCGGGTACCCGCGGATATCCGGTTTTAAAAATTCTATTATCCGGATTTGGATCCGGATTCACGGGTATTGAAAAATAAGGATTTGGATTCGGATTTGAAAATTACGAGTACCCTAAAATCGGGTATCCGTGAGACGAGTATCCGACGGATACCCGATTTTCGGGTATTTGTGCCCAGCCCTAGCTCATGTATCGAGGTTACATAAAAAATAGCAAGTGTTTTAACATAAATATGGAGAAGTTATAAACATCAATTGTGTATGAGATTTCATGAAGCTTGTATGCGAACGAGCGCGATAGCTTCTACTGCGATGTTGTATAACCAGCTTGGCACAAGTAATTTGGTTGGAGATGAAAAGTCATTGTTTTTACTTCTTAGGATTTTTCCATAGTTAATTTTGTAGAAAGTGAAGATTGAAAGTATTGATTCACCACCTATTTCGTGAAATAAACTGCTTAGTTTTTTCCTTGCCTTTGGTATGGTAGCCTCTGGCAAGTGCATATGGACTTGCCAAACATAGAGATGGACGTTGGGAGTGGGCCATCGCCCCTGGTGTCTCGCCGTCAGCCAGATATCAGCATGCAGCAGTATGCAGTGCTTTTTCTTCTTTTAGTTTATGTCTTACGATCCATCAGAAAAATCAAATTGTTTGGTCCATTATTTTAGGTCTTTGTAAATGCAAGACTCCATGTGTCTGGTGGGGCTCTTGGTGGTGGGCGCATGGTAGAAGACTCATCCAGTGTCGCAGGTTAGCCAAAACAACGAAAGAGCAGATTTCAAATTGTCTGTTGGGAGATGTTTGTTGAACAAACACTTAGATCTGTGTTTATACATCACAATTTCTAGCCATATGTAGGTGGTTGTAATTGAAATATCTTATGTTTCGAAAAGTGGATATGTTATTTTCAGTGATTTGAGATGGTGTTGATGTCCCTAGGTAACTATAGAAATGATTCATCCTCAAATTGTTACTGAAGCATAGTATTTCTTTTCAGGATTGGGGTTTATAGTCATCCTTGCTGTAAGATTCATCGTTTTTCTGAGTGGATTATAGAAATCATACTTTGCTGTAGTTTTTTAAATATATCATTTAAAAAATTTGAAGGAAGCTACATAATGGATTTTGGATACATAATTGTATATATGAATATGTAAAATTCTGACTGGCTCTTTTTTCATCTTTGTACAGTGTTGGATACCGCAGCAGGTGTTTGGTGTGACACAAAATCGGTTGTTACTAGTCCTAGAACTGGCAGATACAGTGCTGATGCAGCTGGTGGCGATGCTTCTGTTGAACTGACCAGGCGTTGTAGGCATGCTGCTGCTGCAGTCGGTGATTTGATATTTATTTATGGTGGTTTACGTGGAGGTATAATATTTGGTTCCATCTTTCTGAGTCATGCTTGTCTATGAAGAATGGTTCTGTCTTACAATTTTTAATTATACAGAGATTCTGTAAATGTGGCATAATATTTCTATTGTGTTGTCAATGTGCGAAAACTTTGTATAAATTTTGGAGTTGATTTTCCACCAAAGTTATCCAGTTTTCTTCCCTCCTTTAGCTTCTCTTGCATGCCTGTTCATTTTGTCAAAATGGCTGCATGACTTAGCAATAGAGTGTTGATGCTACAGGGGTGTTACTCGATGACCTATTGGTTGCTGAAGATCTTGCTGCAGCAGAAACAACATCTGCTGCCTCTCATGCTGCAGCAGCTGCAGCAGCAACTAATACGGCAGCTGGCAGATTACCTGGGAGGTATGGTTTCACTGATGAAAGTTCAGGGCAGTTATCTGAAACAGCACCTGATGGTTCTGTTGTGCTTGGAAGCCCTGTTGCACCTCCTGTAAATGGTGACATGTATACTGATATAAGCACTGAAAATGCAATGCTTCCTGGAACCCGGTTAGCTACTTTTCCTGAATCTCATTTTGTTGATTTATAGTGTTGTGAAACCGGTGTTAATTGATATCAGTTATTCGATCCACGAATTTTTAGGAGAACGAGTAAGGGTGTGGAGTATCTAGTTGAAGCATCGGCGGCAGAAGCTGAGGCTATCAGTGCTACATTGGCTGCTGCCAAGGCACGACAGGTTAATGGTGAAGTTGAACTCCCAGATAGGGATCGTGGTGCTGAGGCTACACCTAGCGGGAAACCCACGTCTACACTAATCAAGCCAGATTCTGTGGCTTCAAACAGTGTTCCTCCTGCTGGGGTTCGGCTTCATCATAGAGCTGTAAGTGATAAATTTTGTGGGACAAAACCCGAAGTTTGCGACATACGTTGTAACCTTCTGTTTTGTCATTTACTAATATTTCCCACTACTGATAATCAGTTCTGAAACCTCCCTTCGTTTGTGGGACCTTGTTAGGTGGTGATTGCTGCAGAAACAGGTGGAGCTTTAGGTGGAATGGTTAGGCAGTTATCAATCGATCAGTTTGAAAATGAGGGACGACGTGTCAGTTATGGGACACCCGAAAGTGCAACAGCAGCAAGGAAACTATTAGATCGACAGATGTCCATCAACAGTGTTCCAAAGAAGGTAGAGAATTTGTTTCAACTATGAACTGCTGCGAAAAACATTCAATTCCTGAAATGTGGATTTTTAGGAATAGCAATACATTTGCGAAATTTTGTGGTAAATGGTTGGTTGCATGAAATTTAGGGAAACGTTCTTGCTGTGACATTAATCATCTGCTTGGTGTGCTAGAAATCAGAAACTTAGTCCAATATTGGAGTAAAGTTGTGCTATCTCCTCGGTTTGATTTCATAGTTTGCATTTATTGGTAAAAGGGCATTTGTTTCTATTGGATTTTGCCTCCTGGTCAATGTCTTGAGTGCGCATAGTTTCCACTAGGCAATGAGAGTCAGGTGCTAATGTAGCTTCCATTTATGTTGGTTTTCCCTGTCTCTCTCTATGCATACGTATTATTTGCCATGTCTATGAGGCGAATTCTAATGATGTATGATTTAACTCTTTGTCATTAGGTTGTAGCTCATCTTTTGAAGCCCCGTGGTTGGAAGCCACCTGTCCGACGCCAATTTTTCTTGGATTGCAATGAAATAGCAGATCTTTGTGATAGCGCTGAGCGTATCTTTGCAAGTGAGCCAACTGTTTTACAGTTGAGAGCTCCCATCAAGATATTTGGTGATTTGCATGGACAGTTTGGGGATCTTATGCGCCTTTTTGATGAATATGGTGCACCATCAACAGCTGGAGACATATCGTAAGTGTACAGCTAAAATGTTAACTGTCTTATGTGTGCATTTTTGCTTATATTTTTTTTTATCATTGTTCTGACATTTCTTTATGACTTGCAATCAGATACATCGATTACCTCTTCCTAGGGGATTATGTCGATAGGGGTCAACACAGCCTAGAAACAATCACACTTTTGCTTGCGCTAAAGGTAGTGCAAAGAGTATTATGTGGTCTTTGTTGGTTTTGTCTCTTTTTTGGTAAATGAATTGCTTGATGGGAAAGGGATTGATGTCGTATTTTCAATACTACAGGTTGAGTATCCTCATAATGTACATTTAATTCGTGGGAACCATGAAGCCGCAGATATTAATGCCCTTTTTGGGTTCCGAATAGAATGCATCGAGCGAATGGTACGGTGCCTTCTGCATATTTTTTTTTGTGGGAATCTGGTTCCACATTTAGGGCCTCATGCCATGGTTGATGTGCAGGGTGAAAGAGATGGAATCTGGGTGTGGCACCGAATCAACCGATTATTCAACTGGCTTCCTCTAGCTGCGTTAATCGAGAAGAAAATTATCTGTATGCATGGGGGTATCGGTCGGTCAATAAATCATGTGGAGCAGATAGAAAATATTCAGCGTCCTATTACAATGGAGGCGGGTTCCATCGTGCTTATGGACTTGCTATGGTAGGTGCATGTATACTGATGAGCCATTCTTTTTTACTTTCATCGCCATCGTGCAACTTTATTTGATGTGTCTTTTTTGTTTTTGCAATTCTTTAGGTCCGATCCAACTGAAAACGACAGCGTGGAAGGACTGCGACCCAATGCTAGGGGCCCTGGTTTGGTTACTTTTGGGGTTAGCACTTTTGATTATTTTTTTCCTTCTTTGAGCACTTCAAACTTTCACCTGATGCTTGATTTGATTCGGCCTCGTATGACCTGTTTCTTTCTTTTATATTTGTTTCAAGCTCTTGATGATACTTTTCCTTGTCACGGATATAATTGGTTTGAAACCTAAGAAAAGATTCCAATTCGTTTTCATAAGCTTCTATGATCATTACTAGTCGTAAGTTCCGTTATTTACAAAGAATTTGGCAATTGCAGCCTGACCGTGTGATGGAGTTCTGCAACAACAATGACCTTCAGTTGATTGTACGTGCACACGAATGTGTTATGGATGGATTTGAACGGTTCGCCCAGGGGCATTTGATAACGCTTTTTTCAGCTACAAATTACTGTGGTATGTCTACATAGCATTTTTTATTAAAAAAATATACAATATCCCGACTTGACGGATTAAAATCCTCTTTTTACTGCTTTTTACACCGCAGGTACTGCAAACAATGCCGGGGCCATCTTGGTGTTGGGGAGAGATCTTGTAGTGGTCCCTAAGCTGATTCATCCGTTGCCTCCAGCGATGTCATCCCCCGAGGCTTCACCAGAAAGACACATAGAAGACACATGGATGCAGGTTCGTATATCAGAGCATATCGCTCAATCAGTCTTGTCCTCCTTTAGAAAGCTGTTAGGCTAATCTAATTCAGTTTATAATTTCCCGATACTGTTTTAACGTTATAGGAGCTGAATGCTAATCGACCACCAACTCCGACCAGAGGACGCCCACAATCCCCCAATGACCGAGGCTCACTTGCTTGGATATAAAACCGGCACACACACTCACACTCTTGGTCTCTGCGAGCATACCGCTCCCCGAACAACTCTTCCTTACAGCCAGATAGAGCCCGAAACCCCGAGCCGCGATTTCCTGTTTTTGATGTAAGTCCCTTTTTTATCCGCAAAGGATGAATTGATTGATATAACCAAAGAGAGATCGGGAAATCAGAAATTCGTCGCCGTTGATGAATTAGAGGTGGTGTTTGTGTGAATTGAGCGTGGAAACAATACTCACGTGAAGCGTTGGGGACGAAGACGAAAGAGAGCAAAAACTCAGTTTTGGGTGGTGACTTCAAAGAGTGCTTCTTTAGACGCGACGCGAGGGTGGGTTTTAGTTTGGTTGGTGGTTAGTTGAGTCCTCCTCTCTTTATGTCAATTTTTTATTCAGTCCGTTTTTATTCCATATTTATTTTTTGGTCCTCGTGTTTCTTTTCATTTCATATCCGCCCCTATTATTCATATAAATATAAATTAGCGAGGTGTATCTGTTTGGGAGACTCGGTCGGTTTGTGTATCATAGAGGGTGTTTGGGCTTTTTGTGTAATTCCTCCGTCTCCCTCCACTTGATTGTACAATTTGTAACTGGTGGTCTGTGTGTTTAGGATACGAAATTCTTTTTCTTCAATGGCTTCTTGAAGCTGAATTGGTTGACATCTAAAAAGCCTATGTTTAATTGATTGGATGAGATTCGTTATGTCAGTTACTGGTGTACTGTACTTGTTTCGTGTGGCACTCTTCTCTTACGTTATGCATAGAGAGTATCCCGAGAAGAAGGAAAATGTGTCGAAGCTATAGCGATTAGAAAATACTGATAATGGTTTGCATCTGCTGTTTTATTGTATGTCAACAAAATCATATTATGTGTTAGTTGTCTGATTAGATGAAAACTTATAAATCTTATATATATATATATATATATATA
>NW_010965869.1:1916141-1933401 GCF_000463585.1 Tarenaya hassleriana | reverse complement strand
TATATATATATATATATATATATATATATATATATATATATATATATATATATATATGCATTTCGTAGATTTCAATACATATTCAAAAGTACACTTAAGGAGCTATGTGGGATAACCCGTCTGCCGCAGAGCGTTTATAGGGCTGAACCTATCGTGTAAACATTGTTCTTGTGATTGGTCATGTCACGACACGACACGACACGTACACGACACAAAAACATTCGCTGCAACTCTTGGAGACAATCGTACACAACGAAGATGTGTTCAAAACACACACAGCTCTACTCTCCAACACACGATTTTTTTTGTTTTGTTTTGTCGCGTTTCATTGTCATGGTCCCACATCGTACTTGCAATATCTACCTCTATCAATACCCCCCACGAAATTTAATTTAATTATATGCGTATTCACATACCCTCTCTAAGTGGGTCCACAATAGATTTTCTTGTAAGCAACAGAACTCAATTTGAAATAAAATTTCATGTTTGTTTGTACACCCAGAATTTTTTTCCCCGACCACAAAAAAAAAAATAAAAATACGAGAATCTCGTGCAAACGTCACATCGTATTTGTCCACGTCAGCATAACATACGAAACACAAGAACCGTTTACGTGTCTCTCTGCGACGGGCTTCTCCAGAATCCGGCCCCATGGAAATGGTCCCACATCTCGTTATCCAACTCCACGTCGTCGTTTTGCTCACCCCCCGTATTCTCTCTCTCCTCAAACTTAGTCTCTGCCGTTGGATCTTCTCCGTTAAATCTCAGCCGTCCAGACACCTCGCTCCCCTCCGCCGCCGAGAGCAGGCCCTGCCGCTTCCCGGAGAATCGCCGGCGCTTCTTCCGCCGCAACGCCTTCTTGCACATAGCCGCCGGGACCTTATAAACCGCCAAAACCACCAGGTTCACCACCGCGCAAGGGCAACAACAACACACAGCCGCGCACTCCGCCGCCGATCCTCCGGCGACCTCCGCCGCCTTCTTCCTCCTCTCCCCTGTAACCACCATGGCGGACGCTTTCACAATTCTCCCCGGAGATTTGATGATCGGTGGCGTCGCCGGTTCTTTAGATTCCGACGCGAGCAGGGGCTCTCTCTTGTTAACTGCAGGCGATCGGAGGATCACGTGACGAGTCATACCGGATCGAATCGAAAAACTCTCGATGTAAAACGGCTCTGGGTTTCTCAGAACTCGAACTCAGAGAAACCAAATTTTCCCGAGAAAAACGAATCCCAGGAAAAACGACCCATTTTCGATCCGATTCTTCAACGTCATCATGATTCCGGGCATCAAAACATGACGAAGAAGATAGGAGGGCGGAGGAGGAGGGGGCTTAAAGAGAGAGGGGAGGGGGATTCGGTTCCAAAACAAGTAAACCCCGCTGTATGATATAGCTGTTTGTTTGGGCGGAAAATTCAGAGGTGCCGAGAAAGCGAGAGAAAATCAAACGTCGGCTGAGAGAAAAGCGAAGAGCGAGGGAATAGGGGAGTCACTGTGACAGAAAGATATGCGTCGACACAGTAACGTAAATAAGGGCAACCGACATGATCGGAGGAGATAACTACTAGAGAGAGAGAAAGAGAGAGAGAGATTTGGTTAGGTCCACACGTTTAGTGGTTAATGGGAGAAAGTCGTTTTTGGAGCCGTTCTCTCTCTGTTTGCTTTGTTCAAACGGTAAGAGAGAGATCGCTAATGATTGATTATCAAAATCCCTTTGAATTTATTATTTGTTTTTAAAAGGAAAAATCCTTTTGATTTCCATTTTGTAATATGTATTATCTCTATGTGATACACCGAATGTGTTACGTGTGTATATGTGCATGCATGTCTATGTCTATGTCTATGTGCATTCACTCGCATGTATTTCGAACATAAATGGCTTATACGATTTTTCATATAGTTACCAGAATTACTATTTAATTATAAAATTAGTAAATCTAACAAGAAATATATATTTGTAAAGATATTACAAGGTCCAGTTTTTAGCTTTAACAACTAAAAAAAATGTTTTTTGTCTATTTATATTAGTTTCAACATTTTTAAAATCTAACCGATAATCGCTTGAACAAATTTTTGAGCAAAATCTTAACTAATACAAACTGTATTTTTTTTCCTAATAATTGCATGTCTTGAAATCCTATCTAATATTCTAAATGTTCACTATTTCTAAACATTTTGAAACAAAATCTTGAAAGTGTATATTTTTTAATTCTTTATGTATTGTATTAGAGGTGTGAAATGAAATAAATAACTAGTATTTTTATATATTACATGTTTAAAAATTTTCTTTTTATCAACTTCACGGTCAAACTTTTACCTAGAAAATTGCAATATATATCTGTAAAATTAAGATATCATATTTGGACTAAACTAAAAGGAAAAAATAGAAATTTACTTAACAGTTTTCTTGCTCTAACTAAACCATTTTAGATTTCAGAAAATCCATAAATAGATAAAAAAAAATATTTTATTTATAAAAAACTGAACTCATAATACTAAAAGCTAAATCCTAATATGAAGATAAATTTGTTTTGCCGTAACGTTTTTTGATACATTAGAAAATAAGAAAAATCTAATACTAATTTAAATAATTTTAACAAAAGATATTTTTTAAGATTTCAAATACATCAATTCATTTATTTGTTTGGTCAGAGGCTATTCAGTATATTGGCGTATTTAATTTTAATAATTTTTCTGTTTAAATAGTCATCACATTCACGGACAGGCTGTACAGTCAAAAAGTATTGGAAGCGCCAACCGAAGGCAGTTCCAGGAAAGGACATATCTTCATCTGGAAATTGAATCCACGTCATCAATACATTGCATTTATCCACACATATAATATATATATATATATCTTTATATATATGATTTTCGATTCTCTTTTCTCTTTCTTCGTTCATTAAACCTTGCGTATAACACCGAAACCTAACAACGGCCAAACATAATGAGTATCATCACCATTGATATTTAGAAAACAATTGTTTTTTTGTTTTTATATAAATATATAATCATGCCAAATTAAAAAATAAAAAGAAAAAAGAAAAAAAAGATCGAAACAAAAATTACCAAAATAAGAACAAAAGAATCTAGTAGAATATCCTCCAAAAAATCCAGTCAAGCCATCCTCCTGAATCTTGTCATAACACCATGCGGAATTGTCAGATCATCATGCCATCATACACACACTATTATTATTAAGTCACTTTGTTTTAAAAAAATCATACTTTTGATTAAAAAAAAAACAAATAGAAACTTTATAAAAAAAAACAATATCCTTGATACGTATTATTAGGATTTTAAGATAATAACTTTAAATAACCCATTGTTAATCATTGAGAGTCTAATCGTTGGTCAGTAACTATAACCGTCATATATCTTTGAAAACCCGTAATAAAAACCCAAAAAACATATTTTGTTATGTCAAATTCAATTCCATAAACCCCCCACCGACCGAAAAAAAACCATATATTGTGTTGTATTTTATTTTATTTTTTAAATAGTTGAATATCCTAAACCGAAGTTTAGACTATAATCCCAGACTAATCTTGTGTTGTATGTTGCATAAACTATATATATAAAAGTTCGTGAGATAATGTGTTGTATAATATTGATAATTGAATGACTTTAAATAGATAAATAAATTAAAACTAAATAAAAAAAACTTTGTAATTTGTATAATATGAAGTCCATACAAATTAAAACTCCCAATAATCTTTTTTTTTCTTCAGTACGTACAAAGGCATTTCTGGTCGCGGTAGAGAGCTTCAACTTGGAGAAGACCATAGAGACTTCATATGTTTCTGCTCTGACTTTGAATACAAATGTTATTTATGCTTTTGCATGATCTGTCCTGTAACGAAATTTGTTGATACATTCAAACATTCCACCATAAATCATATATTAAAATATTATGTGTTTATATAGAAGAAAAAATATACCAAACAAACTGGTAGGTGTATTTATAAAGATGAGAAGCTCAAGAGGGTGTGTGTGTGTTCGCATGGAAGAAAACTATTTTTGTACAAGTAGAAATATTCATAGTCAAGCGTATTTTTTTTAAGGGGTACTCATTTAATGAACACATTCACACACATTTTTTTTTTGGAATGAACATTCGCAGACATTTAATGAAGGACTCGTGTTATCCGTATCCTTATCATGTGCAATAAATAGCCACCACATGTAGAGAGAACAAACAAACAAACAAAACAGAGACCACACTGCGATTTCACTGAAACACGTTCCTTCCTTCTGCCCTTTGATTTCACGAGAGAGAGAGAGAGGGAGGGAGGGATGTTGCTGTCGCATACCAAGTTCCTTAATTCACGATTATCTTCAACATCTCTGATCCATCTCTGTGATTATCACAAGCGGAGACCAAAGTGCATAAAACCACTGAATAGTAAGAGGAAGAATGTTGCTGCTGTCTTCGTATCGAAGGAGCCAAGAAGCCACGCGCCGATTCTAATACCACGCGCCTCCGCAAGCGAGAAGTCATCGCAGCCCACAGGCACCGCCACCGTGCGGTGGCTTCTCGAACCTGTCGGTCAGTCAAATCAACTCCCTTTATCTAACGATTTCAGATTTCGAAACCCTAATCCCATATAATAACGATTCATGATCGGAGTTCGGAGTTCGGAGTTTCAGGTGATGGAGACTGGAAGCACATTGGTTACAGAGTGCAGTTGCCTGGCCCTTTCGAGATCTCATCCGTGAGCATATATATTAACCCTAACCCTAAAAAACCCAAAACCCCCTGTGTTTTGATTCCTCTCTCTCTCTCTATATATACATATATATGCCTGAAACCCCAAATCTACTTTTCTGAAATGGTTTTGGTTTTCAACAGAACGAAGTTACCGTTGGTCGGCTGCCGGACAAGGCAAACATGGTGATTCCCGTCGCCACGGGTAAACTCTGTCCGACATTTACTTACATTGTCTCGGGCATCTCTCTGCAATCATTCTGCGTTCAATGCAAGTAAAAAGATGAATTGTTGCAGTGTCGGGATTGCACGCCAGAATCCAAAAGAAAGGCGGAGAACTTCTCATCACCGACTTGGACAGTACCAATGGAACATTCATCGATGATAAGCGACTGGCACCAGGAGTCACGGCTTCTGTCCCCGAGGGAAGTCGGATCACCTTTGGTAAGACATAATAACACCAAATAACTTACATTGTCGGAGAAAGACGTACCATAAATGGGTTTTGGATGGTAATTCTCTCTCTCACTTTCTCTGCAGGAGACACAAACCTGGCGATATTTCAGGCTTTCAGGCTGGAGACCATAGAATCAGCAAATGAAACATCAGAAGAACAATCCCAGGAGGAACCTTCCACTGGTGACAAAACCAATTCAGCTACCTGAGACGCAAGTAAACATAATACATGTATCTGAGTTATTTGACATAGCTTCCCTGTTTCACATCTCACCTGGCACATGATCTGATCGGAAAAGAAGGGAAAAGCCGATGTAATAAAAGCAAATCAAAACTTCTCTTCAGCAGCTTTTTGAATGCCACACTGATTGTCATTGTACCGACTAGAAAATGGTGTTCTAAACAAGCTACCAAAAAGCAAACCAAAAGCTTCTCGATCTCAAGCATGAAGATATGTATAACGAAGTTATATCCTTCAGCTTAAGTTAAGGTCCATGTGAACACAATTAAACACGGGAGACAGATGGGATGTGGAGCGTATTCAATGTCCATAAGTTCATTGAAATTTGATCAACCAGAAGGGTAGAAGAAAGAGCTTATCGCCTCCTCATTCCACGGCCACGGCCACGGCCTCTGCCCATTGCACCCATAGCTGCCTCTCCTTGTGCACTCTCAGACTGCATTTTCAATTTTTTTTTTTTTTTAAAAAAACATGATTCCCAATGTTAGAACAGATAACAGGGTAAGACACACTGAAACAAAGAACAGGAAAAACCACATGCACTACCTTTGGGTTTTTCACAGTTTCATCCACACTTAAAATGAGGCAAGCTGCTTCAGTAGCAGCGTTTATAGCATTAATCTGCCAGAAGAATATCATGAAAACAGAGTCAGTAACATATTAGTATCCCTTTTATAAATGGATATCAGAAAGATTAGGAAACATCCACAAAAACATAATATGGGAAGAAGAAACTTGCAATCGGTAATGCACTCTCCAAATCATTTGACAGATGAAACGAATGAGTACCAACAAACAATTTGCTCGTGTCCAAAAGGAAATCATCAACTATCCAGGGTCTCCCATACCTTCACAACAGCTGGTTCCCACACAAAGTTAGCAAATGAATCCGCTATTCCACCAGTGTTGATATCCACTCCATAGGATGCTCCCTCACCTATTAAAACTGACATATTATAGCCAAAGGACTATAAACAGTATTGCTATAGAACCCAAACAAAGTGGATATTGAGACACAAAATACAGGCAAGAGAAGGCTAACCACTTGGCATCGCATGTTTCTGTCTGAGCTTGTTCAGGACATCAGTTGCATCAAATCCAGCATTGTCACATAATTGTCTTGGGATAACCTGCATTGCAAGGTTAAACAACAAACCTGTAAGGTTACAAATCCTATTATCATCAACATGAACAAAAGGAAGCCAGATAGTCTTCAAGATTAATTTGCTGATTTTTATAATTCTCTTATTATGGTTGATCACGTTTCTATAGAACATGTCTAGCAACCAAGAAGTTTTGTTCTTCAAAATATCCTACGATACAGAATACATGAGAAAAAACTCATTTTTTACATGCATATAGTACATAAGGTGTAATTCAAATCTTACTACGCATCACAAGTCAATGAAGCAAACTATCAAAGACAAGAAGAGGTACCTCCAGTGCTTTAGCATATGCGTTGATGAAAAGCTGTGATTTCCCAGCAATTGTTCGCGAATGCTGCCTCAGGTACTTGCTTATCTCCATCTGCAACCAGGAGCAAGCATTTAACTGTACATAACATTATCATAAATGCGACAAATAGAGGTCCATAATCATATATGCTAGACTTACATCAATAGCACCTCCCCCGGGAACTACAGTGGAGTTTTTAGAAGCCCTTCTCACAATCATAATTGCATCATGTAAACTCCTTTCAGCTTCCTCAATGAACTGCAATTAATTTACGATTAAAAGGAAATTCAATAATTGCAACGAAAAAATGAATTCTACATGAAGCCTCCAACAATGCATGTATACCTGATCAGCTCCACCACGAAGGACAATAGTCGCTGTACGTCCAGAAGGGCAACCGCTGAAGATGTTAAACCTCTCTCCCCCAACCTGTTTTTCTTCGAAGTGCTCACAAGATCCAAGAACCTGCAGCAGAAAAAGAATACCAAGTTTCAGTAAGTGAGAAGAAACAACAAGCAATTGAAAGATCATAAGCATATAAATTTGTAAAGAAAGAGAGCACTTTCCACTAACCTCATCAATTATGTTGTTAACACTTGTCTGAACTGTTCCTCCAGTGGCAGCAGCAACGCGATTAAGATCCTCTTCCGCCACACGGCCAGCACAGAAAATATCACGATCTGCGAAATACTGCCAGAGTATGCCCCTCATTGTCAGACACCCATGTAGTGAAGTTATCAAAGCAAAAAATTTGTTATGCCTCTTGATTTAAGCACCCAACGCAACAGATCAATCAAATTGGCATTCATTTATATTGATCTACCGGGTTTAACATCATAAATTTTAGAAGGATAATCTCAAACCCTCAAGCAAACGAAATTACAACAGTTTCGTGTTTAACATGTTTAATCAAACTGAAGATTTGAAAACCAGAACTCATGAAATTAACCAGGCTTCTTAAATATGATAAAAAGTTAAAAACAAAGTTTGAGAACAAGCTAAATCAGATCTTTAAATTCAAGCAAACTTTGCCAGAAACAGCCATATATCAGATGAAACAACAGAAGTATAGAGCTAAACCACCTGAGTAGCTAGATCACCAATAGCCAACCGAGAAAGCACCACTTTTGCTCCACTCTGTACACATTTGTCCAACTTGTCGTAAATGATATTCCATTCTGCATCAACGATCGACTGGTACTGCGTTGGATCTGAAAGCCTGTAATAAATGGTGGGAGCTGAGTCCAGTGCGGTCAAAATATGCAAATTTGAAAGGGAAAACGACCAGGATTAAGCAAAAAAGATCCAACCTAATCTCAGCATTTTCTTTCTCAGATTTCAACTCCAACTCGATGTTAAGCAATAATATCTTGGGGTCAACAAACTTCTTCGGCTGTTGTTCAAAACCCGCGTACGAAAATGTCTTTTTGAAAGCAACACCATTAACTAGAAAAGAATCTCTCATATTACCACCAGGAACCTGTAGAGCAAACAATACAGTCAGTGCGAATATCTATGCCTGTAGTATAAGTGAAATAAAATTACACAAATGAGAAAGTTCTATAATTCAACTTTTATCTTGGAAACCCCTAATATCTGTTTGATTGTCAAAAAGCATGGATTGTGATTCCATCCATATACTTTCACCCAAAAACTAAATACACCTCAGCAAAGGAATGTAGCCAAACCCAAATGAAGGTAGCATGCAACAGACAGGAGGAGAGTCGTGGAAATTAATTGTAGTTTGAAACTGCTAGAAAGCCAATTCATCTAAGATCAAAACAAATTCCTCATAGCAATTTGAAAATACAATAAACAAAAAGAAAAAATATGTAAATTCAATGATCCTAGAATGCAAATTACGTGGTATATTACAGGTCGCGACTCTAGCATGATTAAATATGCTGAAGTTTTGAGAAACATTTGAGACAAATCTTATGTGAATAAATAATAAATTTCCAGAACAAAAAATGACACAGAAAAAAAGAGTAATAGAAGGATGTGCATACTTTCTTTATTCCGATCAAATTTAGCCTATCATCATTCCCGATAGCCATGACAGCATCAACAACCATTGATGCAAAGAATTCCTTCTCTCCACCAATGAGCTTAGAGGAAAGTGTGGTAGCAGCACATTTACCCAACAGGCATTTCTTTTCGTCTAAACTTTTCCCCTCAATGCTAGTGGCAAGTTCTTTGATCTTCTCAATTGCCTGGATCATTAAACGACGTTAATTAGGAAAGTAGAAGTCCACAGCTTACTTTAAACATTGTTTTGGTGGAAAGAAAGCACAAACCAAAGAGCAAGCAGTGCGATAACTCCTTATCAAATTCTGGGAGTGAACGCCATCCTCAATAAATGGCTTGGCCTCCTTCAAAAACTCTGCTGCAAGTAGAACAACCGTAGTAGTCCCATCACCAACCTAAACAGCAACCACAGTAGATATTGCAGAGATTACAATCCACAGCAAACTAAACTGTGAAGCAATGAGACATCCCAAGGGAAACATCTTGAAAACTGCCAATTGGGTCACACACACTAGGTCTCCAGTGAACATTTTTTAGATTGCAAGTCCCAAGAAAACCTATCAATTCTCGCAATAACTTTAGCCATCCAAACCCGCAAAAGCGTTTTGAAAGTTATGACTAAACACTGATTCATCTGAGGCGGATCCACGCACAGCCCAGACAATCCATAAATAAAAGGCCATAAGTTCCCAAACCACATAATCTCGTTAAACAAAAAACTCCAGAGAACAGTAAAAGAATAGACACGTCGAAATCCCCGAAACCTAGATCGAAGGAAGAAACAGTTGAAAAAACCACCTCGGAGTCCTGAGATTTAGCGATGTCGACGAGGATCTTCGCCGCCGGGTGAATGATGTCGAGAAGCTTCATGATGGTGGCGCCGTCGTTGGAAATGGTGACATTTCCCTTGTCGTCGTGGATGAGCTTGTCCATGCCTCGCGGCCCAAGCGTCGTACGGACAACGTCGGCGACCGCCGTGCACGCATTGATGTTGCTGACAAGCTGCGGCTTCCCCTGCGACGTGTCTGTACCTTCCTTCAGCAGTATGATTTGAGGTTGCTGCACTCGAAATCGGATCACCACAACAATGTCGAATCAGCGTATGAACATATATATGCCCGAAAAAGAGAGAGAGAGATGGACACATGGAAGAGAACAACGTACCATCATCGCCGCCATTGGAAATGCTCGGAAAGAGAGAGCTAGGGTTTTTGGTTTTGTGTTTGATCTGAGAGGCTGGAGAGGGAGACCCTTTTTTGGGAGTTTCTACACACTACTGCGCCAATAGCAGCAATATGTTTTTTTAATTTTGATTTAACAACGAAATGACGAATGTGCCCTTCCGGATTCGCACTCTATTTATAAATCTATTAGAGTTACTTAAATTTAATTAATTTTGGAAATGATAAAATAATCGTAGTTATAATAAGCACAAACTCGAGTATCAGCATACCTATTTTGTTACATGTCCAAAAAAAAAAAAAAGAATCGCCTTGGAATGGACAACGAAAATAATATCCCATCACTAATCAGTTAAACAGTTATTCAGAACATAAAATAAATTAGACCACTAAAGTAAAAATCTCGAATACACGTCCCATGTACCTTCGGATGGAGGGCTCCTTTGGTTCGTGAATTCTGGTTTCCAACCTATCCGAGCCAAAATCGACCCAAATCGAATCGAAAGGAATACAAATGGATATCGATTTGATGCAATTTTTGTAGACCGAATAAAACGTTTTCAAATCGAACCGAACCCAATAAATAAGAAGCACAAACCCGAATATTCACAATCATGTATGAATTTATGATGTAAATATAAAATTTTGAACCAAACCAAACCAAACCCACAGAATCGACATCCGAGACTACTGATCAGTGAATTCACCATCTTTAAGGCTCTTCCTACTGCTTTTTCTCGATGTTGTCTTTTTCGTTCTTCTTTTTACCAAACCCAACACTTAAAGCAATTTCCAGATGCTCAAAATAACAGGAAACAGTGAATGAACAAAAACAGCTTTCAATAATAATTATTCTCCACACAGATGAAAAAGATAGATCCTCAATTCTACAGTAGAAAAATTGTCCTCCACTTCTAATTCCCACTGCGGTCTCAAACAAACCATTTTTCCAGTAAAATTATGTAGGTAGATAGAATTACACTGATAACGACGACGACGGGGAAGAACCAAAATGCATTTCGGCAAGCGCTCCTGCTGTACGGCCATGGCTGTTCTCATCAGCAGACGGTATGATTCTCGGGTTCTATCGTCGCCCTTTGCAAATATATATATAACATCCAGAGCGGATGTCAAGCTGCTTTGCATGGCAGCAAAAAGTTCATATGACTTCCCGCCTCGGACAAGCTAGCTAACTCCTGAATGCAGCTTCTGAATTTCTCTCTCTACAAGCTCCTGTAATCAATAACGGTGACTTCTTCCTCGGGGGCATCCAGATCTTGATAGCTGCTCAAGAGTTTCGCATTAAGACAGGACATTAGAACCTCATAAGAACTTGCTATCATTTGACCTCATGTTCCCACTCAGCTCATATCAGATTTTTTTTCCAGACAAGTTTTAGAATATAGAGAGGTTTAAGGTCCAAGCCTCAAGCAACTTATGATGTCACCTGAAGATTTAACGTTCAAAAGCAAAGTTCTCGATAACAAACTGTATGGATCGAAAAATGCATAGATTACCTGCGTAACCGTCTGGGGTCCTGTCTAAAGGATGGTTGCAGCAGAAAAGGGGCTGGTCCACCCAGCGGAGGTCCAGACCTTCCACCTCTGCCGCTACCTTCAAATGGAGGAGGAGGGCCACTTTGGTCTCTGAACATCTGCATTGCAACTTCAGGCGGTGCTGGGATAAACGGTCCTAGGGGCCTGTCCAAGTCATAAAACGAGGCTATGATTAGTGAATTTGCCAATGTTTTGGTCTAGGAGAGGTGGTGTCATGAAGATTTTTGACCTACCCAGCACCGGGAACAGGCATCAACACTGGTGGTGGAGGAATGTCTGAAGAGAATGGAGGAACATGCACACCTTGTTCGCCAAATGCATCGTATCCAGCTTCATCGGGATTACACCCATCAGGAGCATCACCTTCACCTGGTTGTGGATTGTCTGACCGATCAAATCTGTCATTGACATTAGCCCGTCCATCACGATCTCTGCGTCCACGGTCATCCCTCAGTCTGTTTTCTATGCCTGGTTTACGTCTAAAAGGCCTGTCCCTCTGTCAAAGGTAATCCTATCCGAGTGAGTACAACTAAAATAATGCGATCTACTGAAAATTCTTTCAACAATCACTAGAGGTAATGCTTTGTCCATAGTAAAGCCAATATCATGAATAATTGAATATTGTTTTAAAGGAGAAAATTCCGAGATGTCTTAAGAAATGTCATGGAAGAAAGTTTAGGAGCTAATGCAGTAAAATGTACCGGTTGCTGCATCACTGGTTGTCCACCTGGAGCATTGGGATCGCTGCAGAGTGCAGACAATACATCAAATTTTTATTTAGGATTCATCCACGAGGAAAAAAAGAGGATATCCAAGAGAAGGCCACACATACTTCATATAATTCTGAAAATACAGTTCTTCCCGCACTTTGGCAGTCAGCTCCATCACAAGGTCAGGATGTTTTAGCTTCAGATGTTTGTGCACAAATTCAGCAGCATGGAATAGCTTCGTGCAGCCCTTGGCTCCACAACCATACTTCCAGCCGTACTTCTCATCCCTAATCTTTCGAACATGTGGATCTAAAACTTCAACAGCAGCAGCTTCTATTTTCTCTTTGGCAGCCATCACTTCCATGGGATCTTGACCTTTTAGTCTGTCCTGCCAACGTGAGTCAAGTTTCTTTTCCCACTCATCCTCTTTTGAATCCAAACCCTTTCCTTCTGCTCTCACATGCCTCAGACCCTTAGCCTCATTTGTTTCAATCATTCCGTAGTAATCCAAACCGTGAACACGCCAAAGATAAGTTACAAGAGTATCAAGCAATTCAACACCCTCGAGGCCTTTCACAGAGGTTAAACCCCTTATGATTATAACCGGACCAGTGGAGCCACTGTGTAACTTATCCCTACCTGATTTTTCCTTATCTGAGCCAGATAAAACATTTTCCTCTATTCCTTTTTCAGAATCTAACTTACGCACAAGAGCTTGTGCTTGTTCAATGTCAACTAGGACTCTCCTTGGTTCAGAACTGACAGAGTGAGCTTTGGGCGCAGCTAAAAGAAGATCATTTTCTTTAGCAGGTCCTCTAGCACGTCTCCTCCTTTTACCGCCACCATCTGCTTCATCCTCAGAGTTTGGCTCACTGGTCTGCCCAGGTTTACTCAATGTTGTCACTCCAGGACCTCTACAAGAGATCAGAGGGAAATCATGAGTCTCCGTTGAAGGCATAAACAAGGATGTGAATGACAAGGCAGTGATCTTACAAGTCTAGCTTCCCATTTTGCAAATCAAATAAAAAATCCTTTGCCACCTTCTGTGCAAGTTCATTCCTCCTGAATTTCCAAGAGATATAATCAGAACCACATCGGATAAAGGAAAAATAGGAACAGAACCAAGAAAGAACAAGAATATAGACACTCAATAGATAATATTACTATGATACCGGCAGGGGCTAACGGTTGTTCTAACCAGCGTAAAATGGCTCTGGAACTCACCTCTCAATGACAGTGAGTAAATTTGTAGGATGGTATTTGTCCTTCAACCTGCACTCATTACATACACAAGCATGCTAACAGGTTAGCTAGAAGAGTTTCCCTGAAGAAAGTGAAAAAGGGAAGAAAAAGACAGTGAAGACACCATTCTTCTTCTTTGTGGGCATCAAAGAAGACACGTTTTTGTGTTGTGATATACTCTGATTTGTATTCTTGATATCTGCATCAAAGAAGCAAAAGACCGCCATCGCTTCAAAATCTCGAAGACAAGACAAGAACCCAAAGAAAGTAAGTCAGAGGTGACAATACCTGCGTTCGGCGTCCGATGGCAACACATCATCTTCCAACTCCTGAATAAACTGTTTGTATGACATCAAGCCTTCCCTGGAAAATGGTAATATGCCAGTGTTATATGTTAAACATATTCAACAGAAGCAGCAGCAAAAGAAAGTACCCAGGAGCATATACAAAAAATATATGGGTATTACATTCATTGCCAATTTATTTGTTGCTTTGATGTCAATGACCTCAGAACAATAAAAGCAAACACTAAAAAGGAAAACATAGCAACTCATAATCTACAGCAATATTCCCCAAAAAAAAAAAAGACTTCATAGTTCAGTAATCTTGAAACAGGATCCTCGACTAGAATAACTACATAAGCTGATCATTGTGATCAATGGTATTGCCAAAATTCACTTTAAATTTACAATGTTCTAAAATAAATGTTTCTCAATGACCAAAGAAGAGAGTACTTGGGGAAAATAAACAACTTAGTATCTCATAGTCTAAGCAATCTTTCGAATCAAAATAATTTATTTCAGGTTGCATAGATTCGCAACAGGATGTTCCAGCAGAATACCTGCATAAAGTGATCAACGGCATTGCCAACAGTTCATTTGAAAATTCCAATACTCTTAACATCAACATTTTTTAATAGCTAAAGAAGAGAGCAAATCCACTTCTTTGAACAGGAATAGCCTTCCTACATAGGATATACTTCACTTTCTTCGCGCATCATTAGAAAGTAGAAACTCTAAGGTTCCTAGGTTATGCCTCGCTGGATCAAGAGATAGACTAGAGAAAAGAACATCCATAAGACCCATATAATTGTTTTTTGTTCTGCCTCAAATAGCCAAGAACAGAACAAATAATGAAAGCTGACACATGGCAGAAGTAAATGGAAAACAAACACAGTTAGCAAACATTACTGAACACTAACCTTGCACTTCCGCTGTCGGAAAAATCACCACCACAACCTCCACGGCCTCCATCCCAGTCTGTCAAGAGAACAGACAAAAAAACTTTAGACAGAGATCTATAATTTAGATTGTTCGTCCACTACTGGACTTATCAGTTCCTGGTTCCAATTGCTTGAACCTCATTGCAACAATGCAAAAACAGCAGCAAATCAAGCTTTGATCTATAAACTGAACTTGTATATAAACCAGAAGTCTCAAACTCAAGAGCAGCCTGACTTTTACAAGATAGTGCAAAAATAGAGATGTTTCAGCATATCTTTCTGTCTAGCAACTTTGAACACATAAGCAATGGAGGTCATACCTTGATAGCGACCCATATAGCGACCATGGGGCCTATCAGCTAGGTAACCAGGCCTCCCACCCATTTCACGATCATATCCTCTGCCATAGTCATATCCAAACCTGTCCCAAGAAGAAAATATTCAAATGCCGATTAGGTAAGCCAGAAAATATAAAACTTACTATCAGATATCACATCTTCTGATAGTAACAATTTCTCTAGCTCAAAGTTCCAGAAAAATCTTCCGGGAAAAAAGGAGAGAATACAATCCTTTTAGCTGATCAAGCTTTCCAATGCAATGAAGCAACCTTATTCAAGGAACATGTTACATGCTCTAGTAGGTATACACAGACTACACGCAATGAAAAGTTCAGATGTAGCGCCGTAGAACTGAATCAACTGATAACTGATACACATAACACCGAAATTACTCTGGTATTATCTAGCTCGAATTTCTCTCTTTTTTACAGTTTTAGTTTCCGCATAATCATTTTCGTCATCTTTGTCAAACTTCCATCCACTAAAACCCAAATCTCGAACCAAATCATCCCCACTCAGTACAAAAGGATTATATAAGAAACCTGGAAAATGTGCATTACAAACAAACCACCAAGGACTCAACAAGAAGAGAGAAAAAGCTCGGAAATTTAAAGTATGCTCACTAAAAAAACTTACCTTCTATCCGGCGGCCCATAGCCACCGCGAGGGCTACCCCGGCGACCACCATACCCGTTATCGTCCCTCCTACGCTTATAAGGTGGAGACCGGCGCGCAGGAGGTGAATGACGCCGATCTCGGTACGGTGGCGGAGGGCTCACGCTCGGCCGCCTCTTATACTCCCTCCGCGGCGGCGGAGGAAACGGCGAACGCTCACGGTTTCGTTCCCGGTCCCTGTCGCGGTCGTAGTTTTCTTCCCCTCCACGGAGATTCGGTGGCGCACGCTCAGTGTCCTTGTCGTCGCGCCGCTCGCTGGAATCTCTCTCGCCGCGGCGAGTCGACTGCTGCTGCTGCTGTGATGGCTGAGACGAAGACGCCGGTGCAGTTGTTTGTGGCGGCGGTGGCGAAGTGGAATTCTCCCGCGGCTGACCGCCGGCGAATTCGGCGGGAGCTTCGGTCACATCGGCCATTGGAAGAGACGAACGGAACCCTAGATGGATTGGAAAGCTTGCTTTTTTTTTTCCCTCGTCGCTGAGGTCTCAGAGATTTGTTGGAATTCGGGTCAGTTGTTTGGGGCGGCGGTGGCGAAGTGGAATTCTCCCGCGGCTGACCGCCGGCGAATTCGGCGGGAGCTTCGGTCACATCGGCCATTGGAAGAGACGAACGGAACCCTAGATGGATTGGAAAGCTTGCTTTTTTTTTTCCCTCGTCGCTGAGGTCTCAGAGATTTGTTGGAATTCGGGTCGGGTTTAATTACACGGCCCAATTAAGACCCAACTGGTCAAATGATCTCACCCATAAAATAACCTTTTGCAAATAGTTTCAGATGATAACACCGTAAATCTTATGCACATGCGTGTAAATTTTTGCTAGTCTAAAAAGGACACACATAAAATAAATAAATATACTTAGAACAGTTTGCATATAATATCAAATATGTATGTATCATTATGTACGTATATGTATGTAACATATACTTGGAACAGTTTATCATATGCTATCAAATTGTATTTTTGTAGCAATTGAGATAGAGGTCAGTTTATTGTAATATTTATGTTTTTTTTTTAAAAAAAATTCGAACGTAGTTGTGGTTTGAAATATTTTTTCTTCTAACTAAACTTAAAAACCATATGCCCAGTTTGAATGAAAAATTTCATGATAGATATATCGTATTTAGGTTTTGAAATTGTGAAATATCTAATTTATACCAATTTTAGAATATTACAATTACAAACCCCAAAAACATATGAACGTTATTTAAGAAAACAAAAAAAAAATCTGTACGCACATGACTTTTGGAGAACCGTACTTGACCATCCAAAAAAATAAAATGAATTTACATTATTGTCCGGTAGTATTTTTTTCTCAATTTTCTCAAAAAGTGGGTGAAAAAATTATTTGTTTTCATGAAATAAGAATATGCATGCTTCAAAACAATCGAAAAGGGGGAAAAGATTCTCGTCGCAGCCTTTTATTTTTATCCCATATATATATATATATATATA
>NW_010965869.1:1898505-1916026 GCF_000463585.1 Tarenaya hassleriana | reverse complement strand
CCCTTTTTTTTTTATATCATATATATATATATATATATATATATATATGTATATATATATATATATATATATATTTGGAATCCACTGATTGCGTACGATTTATTCTAGTGTTAAATACATAAATTTTAGCATTGGTTATCACGGTTATGTATTAAAATTGTATATTTTTATATTTGTTGAGAATAATATAGTATAAATTTTTTGTTTATTAATAGAATCGCATCACCATGAATCTTCGTTTGGGAATGATATTCACATAAACTTTTTCGATTTTCAACGAGATAAAGTCGGTCCGATAAACTTTCAGATTATAAAAAATCATGAATAGCATTAACATGGTCCAAAAACAATTATAGATGCAGATTTAGACTCTGTCTATATCCGATAAAGTTTTTTTTATCCCTTTAATTCTCACAAACCCATATTAAAAAAAGAAACTGTAAATTTTATTCTTTGTTTAATAAAAAAGATTTTTTTGCCATTTACAAATACCTTTTTGATAAAACTTTATTTAACATTCGCCAATACATAAAGGATCTAAGTGACGCATGGATAGAACTAAAAAATCTCAAAATATGTTACAATAAAATGACCTCATTTTGTTAAAAGAATATAATTTGATAATATATAAGTTGATTTATAAGAAATTAGATGTTTCCTTGTCCGGTAATAAATCTAAAATTTCAGTTATTATATAATAAAATGTTGAAAACTAACAATAAAATAATAATATACGTTTTTTTAACCACCACAAAATATACCAAACGTCGTTACTTTGAATCAACGTATGAAACGATCAAACACTGACCTCAAAATTTGTTCTATTTCTAAAACAGAGTTCGATTCTTAATATATGGTTAAGAGACGAATATAATTAACCATCTACGTCAATCTTTAAAATTATAACATATATTTTCAATAATATGTATATTGATATACGTTTTTTGGAGTTTTTAAATATATTTGTACTAATGCAACAAATATATTAATAAAAAATAGGACCAATAACGTGTATTTGCCATTTGCTTTTGTTTGCATTTTCTAGTTTATTTTTTTCTAAAGGTCAGACAAAAAAAAAAAGGTTAACCTCAACTCATCGGAAAGATACTGGAGACATTTAAAATAGGGTTTGTCATGTATCATGTATGCGTATGTCTACGGTTATAATATAAATTCTCTAAAAGTTTCAACTTTATGACTGTACAGTTGAGCAATAAAGAAGAATATATAACATTTTTTTTTTTGCGAACGGATAAATAATATGATAATTTATTTGGGAAAAAAAGAGATGAATCATATTCATATAAATTACAAATTAGCGCACGTGGCAGTCCTTTTTATTGAAAATTATAGTGGGGAAACAATGTATTAATCATTTCAACACTTTTAACCTTTTTATGCAAATGAGATCCAATTTTTTTATATAGCTAACCATTTTACAAATTAGCCAAATTATAGGGGGAAAAAAGAAAATGTATGGAATATGGAATGGTAATTGTTAATGGATAAAAAGAAAATGGTGATAGTGGTAAATGGTAATAGAGGAACAATAATAGGTTATTAGGGTAGATGGAGTAATGAGTATGGTGAAAGTAAAAAGAGGGTGAAGAGGAGTGAGTCACCCAGCCCAATGGTTGTTGAGGTTATGGGTTTGAAATTCGGGTATGAAAACTCTCTTGAATCGATTAGTTTCGATTGATTTATCTGCTTTGCGTAGTTTGTCAGTTGTTGCGCAAGATCAGAAGTTTACTGTCCTCGATATCGATTGTCCGACCCGAGGGCTGGGGGCGATACGGGGTCTATCCCGAAAGACCGTATGATAGATTTCCGCCGTTATAAAAAAAAAGTTGAAGATTAAATTTGAGATAAAACAGTTGAACTAACCACATTAAATATTATTTATTACTTATTAATTTCATAGGTCAAATTATCTAATTAAAATTTTAAGATCAAATTCACTGTTAGAGTCGTAACATAATTAAATAACTATTAATTATCTAGACCAACTTATTTTTTTATATGATATATAGTAAACAACTTTTTAAAATCCATTTTGAAAAAGAAAATTTTATAATACATAACTGAAATTTTATCTAGGGTGGTAAAATGATAAATTGAAAGTATGAAATTAGAGGTGTCAATTTTCGTTCGAAATTAGAAATCCGTTCCGATCCAATCCAAAAAATAGTGGACTTCAAACCTAAATATTTCGGCCTGAAATTTTTGAGACTTTCAAACCGCACTCATATCAAAGAACAATTTTACCGAGTCGGTCCAACTCCAACCCAAAGTTTATATGGTCAGACTTCAGGTTTGATTATTTAAACCCAAAAAAAAATCCGACCGCGTCGAATCCGAGCTTGAAACTCTCGGGTCGGGTTAGGTCGAACCATCACGATTGTTACCCCTATATAAAATGTTCTTCCATCCGAATTCCGAAAACCTCGAGTTTACTAACGAATATCCTTATATTATCATTTTAATTCGAATTTAACTAACCGAGATTCTTTTTATTATTATGACAAACAATCTTATACTAAGCCACTACAAATATTAGTACGCATATTGTGAAGTGGGGAGTTCATATAGCATGATTTTAAATATTTTTATTATATTTATTTGGTTCACGAATTGAGACGATACAGGATGAGGCATAGTTTTTTTCTGGAAACGGGTCTAAAATGAACTGATTTGGATTGACCCGGAAGGAGCCGGGCCAAATTGACACATTTTACATAATTTTTTAAAAATAAAATTCAGATATTCGATTATCTACCTGTATTAAGAATTAATTCAATCTTAAAGGAAAGGTGTTTAGTTTTCATAGAAAATACACTGCATTTCCAAGAAGTATTTGATACTCTAAAAGATACAACTTCATACGCACTTTCATGAAAATAAAAAATAAAATTATTTTCGTCAAAATATAATAGTTAAATTATATGTTTTGATTATATTTGGTAGGTGTTTTAATCATATTTTTTTATATTGGTGTTTCCCATTTTTTGGATTTGCCCTAATTATAATCATAATTATTTTCACACCCAATTCAATAATCAAATTAGTTAGTTTTAAGCAAACATATTGTCGAACATAATAAAATAGATTAATGAATAATGTACGAGGGAGCTAAACTCAGTGAAACAGATAAACTTAAAAGGAATTAAAATACAAAACATAAATAGAAAGATTAGGAAAGGGATTAATTACTACAAAACATAAATAGAAAGGTTAGAAATCAGAGAGACCAGGAACAGTGAAAGTCGCCGGTAAGAAATAGCAAAACCGCAGCGGCATGGCAAATTAGGAAACGGAGTTTACAAATTGAATTGACTCTCTCTCTCTCTCTCTCTCTCTCTCTCTCTCTCTATGTGTGTCCTTTTACAAAGAATGCTTTTTGCATGACAAGACAGCCGACCCATTTGGCCCTCTCTTTTCTCTTTCTCTGTGATCAGATTCGCCTCACTCTGCCCATCTGATTCGCTGCTGAGTCATCTCTCTCTCGTCCCTTGTTAGGGGCACTGAAATCGTTTTTTGTTTCGATCCTCTCGCGTAACCCCAAGGCTCTTCACGGGGAACTTCTCTTGAATTCTGGGTCGTTTTCATTTAGTCATCATCTCTCAGGTAATCGCTGTTTCTAGCCACCTGGATATGGTTCTTCGTCATGTTCCGATTCTGTGTTTTCTGGGTCTCTTCTGGCGTTCGTTTTAGTGTACGAAAGTTACTAGATTTGGGAAATTTGTGTTAGGTTTTAGTCTTGTGCTTGATGGAAGTGTCCTTTCATGTCAATTTGTGTTCCTTGTTCTAGGTGTCGATAATATCTATTTGAGGGTTTTCCCGAATAAAACTTCTGTTTTGTGTCCAAGTTCGTTCATGTCTCAGTCACGACCAGCTTTGGTACCTCTCTGGTTCCGGTGTCACTGTTTGTACTGATCCTGGTTTTTAGGGGTTTGTTCTAAATTTCGATTGCTCTGATAAAGCTACCCGTTTTGTTCAATCGGTATGGTTTTTGTAGATTTATCTGAAAGCGGGCTTAGGACATGTTCTTTGCATATTTTTCTTTCTTTTTGGGGGTTTGTTTTGGAATTTCGAACAGCGCAAAGAGTTGCTTGATTTCTTGATTCGTTAGTTGTCATCTTCTGGATGATGGAACTCGACTTAGATTTTGGCGTGTTTCTGGAAAAGTTTGTCCTTTTGATCTAGGGCTTTCTGGGTTTGCTCTAGAATTTTGAACAGTAGCAAAAGTGACTAGATTTAGGAAATCGTTTGGATTCCATGTATTTGGAAGGTGGAGTATGCCATATGTCCATTACGGTTACATGGGTCTATTCTGAAATTTTTTTCTTGCCACTTTTAGGTTGGAGCTAAAGCTGTTTTTAATTCTCCTTTATAGATCGTATTACTTAACCATTCACCATTTTTTTCTGTTAGTGGGAATGTAGCTTGGTGTCTATTGATCAGCATGATGATGTTTCTGCTGGTGACAGTTATCTCTGTTTGGTGCCTTGGTTTCATCTAATCTATCTGCATTTTCATCTGGAATTCAAAATACCTGACATTGATATTCGTTGGAGATTATATTGAGTGTTGAGATTGGAGAATCTGATCGTGTCTGGTTTGTCACATTTATCTTGTCTTGAAAACGTGTCGGTTCTTCCCATGAAATTGTCCTGGTTACTGAACATTCATGAAATTCTTTCAAGTTACCTTCTAGGTTCCCCTTCTTTTTATGACATGCAAATCGACGAGGTCTTTCTGGATTCGTGAACGATGTCTGCTATGTTAATTTTACATGCTCGTTTGGTAAGTAGATAAATATACTTGTGACTTGTTTGGATGTTTCTTTCTATGCAACCTCGGGATCAAAATCGTTCTTGAGATATTTTCGGTCTTTTTTCATTACAAACTTAATCTAAAGTTATTTAAACCCTCACTGGAAATGGGAGTATTAGTCATTGCTCTGCATGTTATTGTGAACTCATGCATCCATGATGGTTCAAAGCAAATGGCGACCTATGTAGTTTAAAACTCATTGTTTTTGTTAAGCAGAGTCTATCCCCGAAAAGAATATAGGGTTTTAACTCTATTCGGGGTTGTTTGGTAAGTCTTTTTCAGTGAAGCTTCTCGATTTAATAATTCTTGGAGTGTCTTATATTATGGAAGCTGGTTTTGTACTTTTACTGGATTTTTCTTATTTTTATTCACTTGAGATAATATGTCTGCAGGTTAGAGCTCCTGTTCCCTGACTAATTGCATGTAAGCTAGTTGCTGCATCCGGGAGAATGGGTGCATCAACTTCTAGAATAGAGGAGGATAAGGCTTTGCAGCTGTGTCGTGTGAGGAAAAAGTTTGTTCGTCAAGCTCTCGACGGAAGATGCTCGTTAGCTGCTGCTCACGTTTTATATGTTCAGTCTCTTAAAAGTACAGGAACTGCCCTAAGGAAATTTTCTGAAACCGAAATTCCAGTTGAATCTTCCCTGTACACGTCCACTAGTGCAACTCCAGAACCTCTTGCTTTAACCGAGAAGTCGGTTTCACATTTGTCATACTCTCCGTTAAGAACCTCACAGTTTCATGAAACATATTCTCCTTCCCCGTCCCCACCTCCTCCCGGTTCCAGCCAATTCCACGTAAACCATATGAAGTTTAAGGGATTTTCTTCGAAAAAAGTGGAAGAGAAACCACCTGTCACTGTTGTTGCCACTGTGACATCATCTAGTATCCCACAAAGTACTACACCAAGGTCTGTAGAAAAGATTGAACGCACTCTTTTTGAAGAGTCTTCTTCCATGCCACCCGAAACACCTCCTTGGGACTATTTTGGTCTTTCCCATCCAATAGACAGCCAGTTTTTTTCTTCTCGTGATGGGAAGGAAGGTTTCACCGGAACGTTCGAGAATGGTGATGAGCTGAGACATCTCAGGGAGGAAGAAGAACTCCATCCGGAGCTGGAAGATGGTGAAAAGGAAGATTCTCGGGAATCAGAGGATGAGTTTGATGAGCCCTCAACTGATACACTGGTTAGAAGCTTTGAAAACTTCAACAGGGTGCAAGATCACAATTTACAAAGTCCTTTACCTAAAAGGGGGGAGGAATTGGAAGGCGAATACTCAGACGAGGAGAAAAACAAGACTCCTGATTTATCGCCATCTGTGACACCTACTCATATCCCCTCTAAGTTGAGCAAAACACCCAATACCAAAGGAGATCCGATGGAGAACAGGCTTCCGATGAGGGACTTTTTGTCAAGCATGAAAGAGATAGAGATGCTCTTCATAAAGGCTTCAGAGTCTGGGAAAGAGGTTCCTAGGATGCTTGAGGCCAATAAATTGCATTTTCGTCCAATATTTCCGGCCAAAGAAAGTAATCTCTCTCTCTCTCTCACACACACACACACAAAGACCTACTTGCACACAAGGTCATGATCTAAAAGATATTTTAGAGGCTTATAAAGGTCGGAGTTGTTGATGTATATACCGATCGATCATATAAGAAAAATTCTGATTTCTTCTGATGTATCATACTATCATTTCTGGGTCCAATAGAATTCATGGGTATAGGAAGAAGCCCTGTCAAATAGAGATTTTTTCCCGACATTTACTTAGTAAATTGATCCACACGTGGCTAAACTAAAATAGTCATCTTGTGGCTAGCTGGTATGTGTGTTATTTTTAACCATATTTTCACTATTTGCTTTTCCAGGTGGTTCTGGTGCATCATCGATACTGCAATCCTGCTTCTCTTGTGGGGAAGACCCCAAAAATGTTCAAGAAGGTATAGTTCTATCATTCGTTTCTACTGTGTTTTTTTAGCATAGATTGGACACGACTCATTCTTTCGACTTTTTGTTTGCAGAGCCTGCTCAGAATTCGGTGAAATACTTGACTTGGCACAGGACAGAGTCTTCCCGATCATCATCTTCGAGGAATCCTCTTGGAGGATTGAATTCCGATGATGTTGAGGAACTTAATAGTAATCTCTTTGAGAACATTTGTATGATTGCTGGCAGCCACGCCTCTACGCTAGACCGGCTTTATGCATGGGAGAAGAAGCTCTATGACGAAGTTAAGGTACTGAGTTATTGAAATTCTCACTCTTAATTCTTGTAAGTTTCTTGTCGACATGTAAATTGGATTGCAAATGCTTGGGTGGTATAGTCGTTTTCCCTTTGGTTCATTACTATCCTTTGCTCGTCACGATCGCTTATATCCATTAATAGGTTTCTTACACAAAAACAGTAAGCAGAGCCAATATCTTGTTTTCAAGGCATGGTATTCAGATCTATATAGATATAATCGCATATTATCAGTGAACAACATTGCCATCAAATTACGTTGTAAGTGTTCGAGATTTGTAAAGTGGCGCCTCTCATATTTGAAGGAAAATGATAGCATAACTTGGATCAATCTGCAGAAATCTAGACTGGATTCTGATTGCGCATTTGGTTACTGTCTAGAAGCAGTTCCACGACAATGTACTTGTGTAGGCCACTGGAACTAGTTAAATGAAATGAAGAGAAACGTGACAAATGTTTATTTATCTTGGGTTATAATTTTGGTTTCAGGCCAGTCAGACAGTGCGGAGGGAATATGACGAGAAGTGCAAAGTTTTGAGGGAACTTGAATCAGAAGGCAAGAGTTCGCATAAAGTCGACAAGACCCGGGCTGTTGTCAAGGATCTTCACTCCAGAATCAGAGTTGCCATCTATAGAATTGACTCGATATCAAGACGGATTGAGGAACTACGGGACATAGAGCTCCAGCCTCAGCTCGAGGAACTGATCGAAGGGTATTCGTTCTCTACCCGTGAAAATCATTCTTATGATTCAAAGTTTCCATCTTTTCACGGATATTGAATGAAGGGACGGAAAAATCATTCTCTCTTTTCCTGTGTGGTTTTGATGATGAGATAGGTTGAGCAGGACGTGGGAAGCGATGTTGGAATGTCACAAGCTTCAGTTTCGGATAATCTCCGGGTGTTTCAGGAACAGCAACATCAAACTCAACATGCAATCAGAGTTGCACAGACAAATCACGTCTTGTCTCGAAGATGAACTCAGAGCATTGGCCTCGAGTTTCACCAAATGGATCGCTGCCCAGGAATCGTATATCAAAGCGATAAATGAATGGCTGGGCAGATGCGTCACTCTCCCGCAAAAATCCTACAAACGCAAAAAGTACGCGGCTCAACTGTCTCTTGAAGACTTCGGCCCTCCCATCTATGCAACTTGCAGCTTCTGGCTGAAAAAGCTCGAAGCTCTGCCAACCAAAGCGGTCTCGGATTCCATCAAGACACTGGCTTCTGATGTTGCCCGGTTCTTACCACGACTAGAGAAGAATCAGACCAAGAAGACCGGGCATCCACATTCGGGTGAGAACGGGAACGATCTGACGGCTAATATGTTACGAGACGAAGCCTTGGATGATACCGGGTCCGAGTTTGATCGGTTCAGGACAAGTTTGGAAGGGTTTCTGGGACAACTTAACCAGTTTGCGGAATCATCCGTGGGAATGTATGAAGAACTGAAGCAGGATATCTGCAATGCCAAGAGGAAGTATGAGCAGTTGATGGCGTATTCTCAGGCCCAGGTTAGTTGATTCCTGGGAAACCGCAGGAAAATGAACTTCACGACGACAAGAAAGCGCCTGAATTTTTCGCGGGGAAAACAATTTTTGGAGGAAAAATCCCATATTTTTGAAATGATTTGGCATTTGTGTAAATGCAGAGATGTGTTATTAATTAAAGATTATTTGCTTTGAACGACTGTTATACAAAGTTCGTGAGCACATATTATGATTGTAGTGGGTTTGCGTTTCTTTTCTTCTTGTTAAAAATCTTCACACACTCACACACACACATACATATATATATATATATATATATCTATGTATGTATATATGTGCACACGTATGTATAATGATATACACTGACGTATTCGGCATTTATTTCACCCAGAAATAATACACCTATCATAAAACGTACAAAGAAAACTCTTGCGAGTTTATACTTTATAATATAACCGAATATATATTATTATAATAATTATATTAGTATTTGCGGATATTGCATGCATATGCATGATTCATGGTATGAAAGGGAATGAATGGTTGCGAAGTGGAAGAAGTTGGTGTCCCACATCGAGAGAGACGAGAGATGGAGGGGAAGAGGAGAGGGGGATAAAAGGCGAGAGGGGGAAGGGAAGAAGTCATACCTTTCTCGGCCTTTTGGCTAAGATCAAGTGTAGCTATCGGTCCACAACGATATTAACTCTATTTCTTTTAGGGTGTGAGTCCACATCGATAGCTTGCTATCGTGGTTCACGAGCGTCGCCCACGCGTTGCACTTCCGCGAGGGCCTTGGCGCAACCCATCCAAATATATAATCGTAAGTTTTAATTATATGGACCGCCCTCTGCCTTTATATGACCATCAATTTATGTAGGAAAACTTATAACGAATATAATTCCCAATTCAGTAAGACACTGTTTGATTCAGAGTCACTACAAAGACCTTATGACAACAACAACTAGAATGCTATAACATCACATGAACATGCAAGGAAACCAGAAGAGTATACGGATGAAACTACATACATATTAATATACTTCAAAACCATATAGACACATCTTGCTGCTGCTGCTCGGGCGTACCATCCATTCCCACAGCTTGCAGATCGTCTCGGTAGTCGAATGAAGCCAGATCAAATGGCGTAGAATCGAACACTATCTGAAACCCACCATTGTTGCTGTTGTTGTGGGCAGAGTCGGATTGGGGGTTCGGAAACTGGATCCCGTTATTCCCCTGCGAGAACATGTTCTTGATGGGCAAATCTTCGAGGAAGTTTCCCTCGATCGAGCTTCCCTCGCTGTGGTTGAAGTGTTGTTGCAGTTCATCATTCCGGGCTTTTGGCTGAAGATTTAAGCTCTGATTTTCCACCATTGATGTAGCTTGGTTGCCCTGGAAATTTCGGTCGTACATGGACATGAGCTCGGTGATCATCTTCTGCCCATCTTCGGGAACTCCAAAGCCCGACAGGTCGAACGGCTGGACAGGGTTCATGGCAGGGGCTGCAGGCCTCGGGTGAGTAAAGTGTTGCGGTATAACAACCGGCTTCACTTCACTGACATGAAACTCGGATGCTCCATATGATATGGAACTGTCTCGGAATGGACACACCAGTTGGTGGTTGTCCCTGGAAGTTCTGTCATGGAAAGCCATATTCATTTGGCTGTGAGGACACTGACGGTTCTCGCAGTTGAAGATTCTTCTGTCCAGCATCGAGTTCAGTTTCCTCTTTTTCATGAATTCTAAGTTTCCTCCAGTGGCTTCTTCTCCCTTTACAGGGAAATGCGGTTGGATCATATGCATTTTAGGCATCCCGAAGTTTCGAGGATCGATCACTTTCTCGGGTTTGCAATCTTCCACTTCATAACTGGGCTCCTTGTCGACACCTTCGACATCAAACTCGCTGCAGTCGTTAATGAGAAGAGACCCGCTTCCTCCAGAGGATGAGAGATGAGGACAGGACTCGGGATAAAGGTCTCGCGCCAGGGACTCTTCTTGGTTAATGATGGCCAGCCAAGTAGCACTCTCTTTGGCGGTCATCTTATCCTGCAAGCATTTGGATTGCCTCACGAGCTTACGGATTTTAGCAATGTCTGGAAACATATGCTTGATAACTGCAGTCAATACACCGACTTTCCACGCCTTTTTCAAATCGTGAGGTTTCTTGTACGGTGGAGGGCCTTGATCTTTTGGCAAACCGAGTTGTGGCCACCACTCCTCCTTGCCCGTTGGCCACCATGGCGGAGGAACTCCCTTCTCTAGAGGAAACCGCCTCTGTGGAGGATCACAGTGTTGCATCAAAGCTGATAAGAGCGAACCAAGGGTTGTATCTTGAAGTTCTTGCAGAGTGTGCGGTGTCGGCCCGATTGGATTCTTAACCTCATCACTCCCCCCGGGGATATTATTCTCGGCTTGGTACTTTGCTATAGCAGCTGGACCATTCCGGTCAAACCTCACCTTATCCTTCCACCACTCCCTGAGGTTATCAGAAGCACCTGTCACGGGTTTTCCGTTCTCGGGGATGATCCCGTAAACAAAACCTTGAGCTTTACACACTTCCATCATCTTCAGCATATACTTCAAGATCCCGTCTTGGGCCCTCGACATCTTCTTCCTCCTCGCTTGCTCTTGCGACAGCCTTTGCTTGGCGGAATCGACTCCTTCCCTGCTCTTGCTCTGCTCCTTGAGACGTTTAAGGCGGAGTTTGTCCCTCCACACCCTCCTCTCCAGCTCGTCCACATCGATCTCTTCTTCGTCGGTATAGTCATCCTCCACAACAACCAGCTCGACTTCTTCTTGCGGAGCAGCGCAGACATCTATTCCCCCGAGAGACACCGAGGAGACGAAATCCGCGTTGCCGCACATACCCATCTCGTTGAACATCATCATCCTTTTCACTCACGCTCCTCTTCGGACCCCTTGGGTCGGTTGCCGGATTGAACCTGAAAACACAGAGAACAGGGATCAGAGCATGAAAAGTGAGATCATGACCGACGGATAATTCATCTAAGATTGCAAAAAAGAAAGATTCCAGCTCGTGAGAAAATGAAGTGATTATTGCATCCATCTCCAAACTAGATTTCTTTAAAGGGAGAGACATCAAACAAAAATTCTTGATCCAACTAGAGACCCATGAATCAAAAGTATCTGACAGAACACGAGATGGATCGGCCATGTCCATCGGTATCTATGATACCAGATCGCAAGACTAGAAATAACACAAAAGATCATCGATCGAGCTAAACTCCAACAGAGACCAAGAAATCTAACTGCGGTACCATCATCATCATCATCATCATCACCACCAGATTGATTAAAAAAAAAGAGATAGAAACAGTATCAAAGCACGAGATGACGATTGTTACCTGGAAAAATAAGCAAAAACTTAGAGAGAGATAAAAAAGTGAACCCCGAAAATGGGTCTCTGCCTCCCTGACTCTCTCTCTCTCTCCTGTCTGCGAGAAACCGTTTAGAAAAAAAAAACAAAGCGAACCCTAATTCACCAGCCAAGAAGAAGAAGAAGAAGAAGAAGAAAAGTCAATCAGAAGTCACATGGGAAGAAAGCGACTTTTGGTTATGGATTTTGTGTTTTGAGTGAATCTGGAGAGGAGAGGAGAGAGAGAGAGCGGTCTACTTGAAACTAATAGATATTCTAACCAGTAGCCGATGGGAAAATAAAATAAAATAAAAATAAAAAATATGAAAGCCGACAATAAAAACAAATGCCAAATAAGAGTATAATTATCCCTTTCCATTTTAAAAACATTTGATCAGATCATTTAGGGGTTTGTAATAAAATAATTGGACACCTGAATTTGCTTCTTGTCCAGGTTGATTTTTTCATGTGTTGAAATTTCTGATTTTTCATACATAGCAAAAAATTCAAAATAATCAATAACATTTTAAAAGTAATTATTTTAATATCATATTTATTAAAAATATAAAGAAAAAATTCTAAAAAAACACCTAAACTTTTTTATCAAATAAATATTAAAATTTTTAAAAAAATATTAAATTTTTTAAATGAATACGTGAACTTTTATTATCAGAAAAATACAAAACTTTTTTTAAATGATTAAAACAATATATAAACTATCAACGATTGTAAAAAAACTAATTACAATAATTTGATGTGTTGATATTTTTTTATGTCACGTGAGTTTATTTTGATAGATGAGTTAAGTGTTAAAAGTTTAATATCTGATAAAAAAAACAAAATTTAGTTTTTTTTTAATTGAAAAAATCAGTATTTTTTTAGATTGTCTTAAATATAAATAAAAATTTACATTTGTAAATAAACTCTGTTCATGATTTGTTGTTTGTGATTTTGTTGATAATCTGTATTCACTACTCGCCGACCAAAATGTGTCGCCGTCTTGAGTTCTGTCGGTGAAGTTTGTTTACTACATGTGATTTACGTCGCTACAAAAAAAGACCAATTTCATGTTATGTTTTTTATTTTCTTTCATCCCTTCAACTAAAACAATTGTGATTTTTATTACATAATTAACTCAACGTGTTACAATTGATATTTTTATGTCCATTTAAAACTTGCAGAAAATAGTTTATACTATAGAATTCTAGATCCTCGATTTAACGGATCCGTTTTTATTACAGACTAATTTTAATCCATAGCGGACAAACCTCTATATAAAACTTGATTCATTTTTTCATAAGGCTGTGGGTTCGAATCCCAGATATGGTACTCTCCTTGAACCGGTCAGTTTTACGAGGTTGGTTTATCTGCTCGGCGTGGTTTGGTTACTGCGAAGGGTGGTGGGTTTTCTCAAGTCCGCGATGCTGTTCTGATACCGTTCTCGTCCGATCCATGGACTGAGAGACATTGCGGTGTCCGATGTCCAATCTAAAAGGTCGTAGGATCTGAAAGACATGGTAACACAAAAAAAAAGTTGATTCATTTAAACATTTATTTAAGGCATTAATACAGTAAAAATACACATTTAATCTCCGAGGTTTAAAAACACGAATTATTCTAACGATCTATGCGTGTCTCTAAGTATAATTGCGTCTATATTAGAAATAGTCAAAATTACCGATCTTGTGTCTAAAATCAAAGTGCAGATTATTTAAATTTACAATCGGATCCATAAATCATAGTTTTCCATAAATTAAAATTCAAATTATATTTTTTTATTCAAGATCACGATATTTAAATGTATAATCAAACTTCTTTATTATAATTATTAAAAATCATAAAATTAGTTTTATTTATTTTAATTTTCTTATAAAATTTGGGTTTACAAATTATTTTTCAGATTTGGAAAGAAAGACAAGACAAATACATTTATATATTCCACCAAAAAAAATACATTGAAATGTAATGCATATCTATTATCTATCGATCTACATCACTGAATATGGAATTTTGCGTGGCCCAGCATGGATGGGCCCACTCAATTTGCAAAGCGATAAGAACGAGCTTCCTCGAAGCAACAGCTAGGAGAGATTCCCTAGAATATTCTCCTTGATGTGTCGTTATGCTATTGATCGCTCACACTAGAAAGTTACACCCTGTCGTACCGGATAACTTACCTTCACGAGGAAACACGTCAAAGTTGTCCTAATTCACCCTTTTTTTTTTTCCCTAAATCACCCTCTTTTTTTCCCTAAAAAAAGCGAATTCCGTTAAAAAAAAAAGATATATTTACAAAAAAAGGAAATATAAAAAAAGAAAGTCCATAAAGTTTAGCACTAACAGTAAAATGTAGGCGAATTTCATTTGTAAAATTTTTAGAAGCATTCCGGAATTCCATTAAAAACATGGTTTTTACGCAATATAAATATATTTTTTATTTGTTTTATGCGCCTATTCTATTTCTAATTTTATGCATCCTTTTCAAAATACGAAATGAAATAATTACTGAAATATTCATTCATGAAAAATTCTAATTTTGAGTAATGTATGGTGCGCATTAAATATGCAAAATAGTGCGAAAGATGAAAAAATAGAGCTATCCTATGTATACAAAATTTGGCATAACAATTTAAATTCACAACATCTAGGTGTCAGTCTCAAACATTTTTGGGATCCTATTTATTTTAAAATTCAATTAATAAAAAATATAATTTATACAAGAAAAATGATTTAATAACATAAAATTATAATTTTATATAATATAAATATTAATTTTAAAATTATTTATTGCCTTTAAAAAATTATCAATTTATACAATAAAAATATTGAACGATAATAAATAAATATTGTAATCCACATATTTAAAGTTATTTTTCTAAATTTAGATTTATTTTATTCTTTTTTATAATTATATTTAATTATTATTAATAATAATTAATTTTTTAAAAAAATGGGATCTCAAAATTTATAGGAATTTATTCCTCTACTCTCATTTCTAAAAGACGATCCTAATAGGTGTGATATAATCCGAAATGTGATTTTACAAGATATTTGTGAAACGGTAATACGCATATTAGTTTTATAAACAAAATGGTGAACTTCTAAATAAGATCACATATCTTGGGAGGCTTATATATTTTGTATGTTCCTAATACAACAAATCGAATATTAATGTCAAAGTACGTGAATGTGACTATAAATGAAATATACAATTATACTTTGGGACATTCCATCCGTTTCTAAATAGATGATATTTTACAGAATATTTTTTAGATACATACTTTGTATAATTTTGAAAAAGATTTCTAAAATATTTTTTTTGATAATCCGAATGTTCACCGAACTTTTGATCCGACTACGTCTTCCAGATGATAAATTTGTGTGAATATCTCTCTCCAAACGAGCACTCAAACCCAGACTAGGACAGAATCAAAAAAGACGATAGCAAGAAAAATCCTTAAATAAACCAATAAATGAAACGTATAAATCAATAAATGAACTATTGTTTGCTCCGTAGCAATAATCATTCAACAAGAATAATTAAGACTAAAAAGAAAGGAAACAATATACCTCAATAAATATGTTATATTATCAACCGTTTATATAGTTAATGACAGTTGCAAAAAAATTACACAGGGAAATAAGAAATGACCACATGGGTTCCCTTCAAAGGCTTCTACGTAAATGATTACTATATGATTTTAAATATCTGAATTTTAAAAATTATATCTATTCGATTAAAGAGTATATACTATTTAATTTGAATATATATCCAGTTTCGAGTAATCAAACAAAATGTCACCACTAATCAGTGCTATTATATTTTATTATTAAGAACATTGGACAATTAGTGTAAATAAATTTTTTTTAGTGTAAACACTTTTCAAGCGAGATTTTTCTTTTATTCAATTTTATTTATGATTGTATAATATGTAGACGAATACGTCGCACAAGATGTGGATGGATATTCATGTGTGGTGAAACATTAACGAAAATTTGTGGAAAATATGAGATTTTTTCTAATAAATATTTTAGTTGTAATAAATATCTATTAAGGGTGTCAATCGGATCGGTTCGAACTCGTATTCGGTCCGAAAATTTTGGGTTTAGATTCGGACCGGTCCGATTTTTTCAGATATATATAACTAAGTCCGAAATCCAGATCTATATATTCCGAGTTCGGATTAGTTGATTCGGGCCGGATCGATATGTATAATTTTCTTTATAAATGTCATTTTTTTTAAATATACTTTCGGATTGGAAAAAAAATAGACTCATGCTAATTTTTTTAAGTCCGACCCAAAAAATTTATTTTTTTAGACCGAAAAATTTAGATTCGAAATCGGTTAATTTTTGGATTAGCCCTAACCTATGTCTCCGCGTATATATAAATAAGCCATTAAATACGACGAAAATGAAACGTCAGACTCGGTATTGGCCATAAGCTGATTTAATACCATTTTCCACTATTTTAATATAAAATCGCATTAAATTTCACGTCAAAAAATTGTTGAAACTTACAAATTCCATTTTTGTTGGGAGAAAAAAGAGGATATAATGAAAAATAAATAAAGTTAAACGACGCAACCTAAAACCCACCCACCAAAGCATCTCTCTCTCCCTCTTATCCACAGATCAAATTCAGAAATCCAAAAAATTTTCCTTTTCTGCTCATGTGATTTTTGATAGACCCTGTTAGCTTCTGAGAGTTTGGTGGAATTAGGGTTTTGGTTTCTGACAAGCTACCTGGCAGAAGGTGGAGATTCAGAGAGGCGAAGACCCATTTTAGGGTTCTGCTTTTTTGCAGCTTTTTTCCCTGGTGACACTCTTCTCTTGGCTTTCAACGTGGTTTCATTTGTTGCGATGATGTTAATGGTGATGATGGTGGTGATGGTGATAACCGTGGTTAGATTTCGTGGTATTTGATGGGTTCTTAGTTTGACTGATCATCTTCTTCTTTTTTGGTTGTTATTACTGATTTTATGATCTGGGTATTTCTCAGGGACGCGAATGATGAATTTAATCACGTGTTTGATTCGATGAGTTTTCCCCTTTGATTTCTGGGTAGCTTCATTTATCTGATCGTATCGATCAAGTTTGATTTTGTACGAGCTAGCATCCATTTCTTGGGATTATTCGCGTAAAATTTTCATCGGGATATTCGGATCTATTTCTCTTCTGCTATTAGATTCGCCGCAGAGTTTGACAACCTTTGATTATCTCATTCGTCATGTAATGATCGATTCCAGTCTGCAATTGAGGGCTTTATGTTCGATTGGTTTCAGTTTGGAATTGATTTGATTCTCAGTAAATTTATCAACTGTTCGTGCAATTGATTTTAAGTTATTGCAGGTGAAGAATTTGCCTTGGTTTGTTCTTGTGGGGTTTGGTTCTCATAATTTGTTTGATTGCTGTTTTTAGTGCAAGTCTCAGAAGAAACTTCTTTGTCCATCGAAGAAACTTACTGATCTTTGAATGTGTATTTGTTTTACAGGTTAAAGAATTCGATTGGCTGTGTTCTTGGTTTCAGGTCTGGTTTACGGGTTTCGGTTGTGAGCCAAGGGCTCGGAAGAAGAGCGGG
>NW_010965869.1:1871636-1898004 GCF_000463585.1 Tarenaya hassleriana | reverse complement strand
GTGTGGGAAATTATGATGATGTTCAACGAGATGGGAATGCGTGGGAACATGGATTTCTTCTCCTCTGGGCCTCTTGCGGAAGTGGATCTTTGTCCTGCACGACAAGCTGGAACCGAGTCTTTTGTGGAGGATGACTTTACCGAGGAAGAGATCGATGTGGATGAACTGGAGAGGAGGGTGTGGAGGGACAAACTCCGCCTTAAATGTCTCAAGGAGCAGAGCAAGAGTAAGGAAGGAGTTGATTCCGCCAAGCAGAGGCAGTCGCAAGAGCTAGCGAGGAGGAAGAAGATGTCAAGGGCCCAAGACGGGATCTTGAAGTATATGCTGAAGATGATGGAAGTGTGTAAAGCTCAAGGTTTTGTTTACGGGATCATCCCCGAGAATGGAAAACCCGTGACAGGTGCCTCTGATAACCTTCGGGAATGGTGGAAGGATAAGGTGAGGTTTGATCGGAATGGTCCAGCTGCTATAGCAAAGTACCAAGCCGAGAATAATATCCCTGGGAGTAATGAGGTTAAGAATCCAATTGGGCCAACACCGCACACACTGCAAGAACTTCAAGATACGACTCTGGGGTCTCTCTTATCGGCTTTGATGCAACACTGTGACCCTCCACAGAGGCGGTTTCCATTGGAGAAGGGAGTTCCTCCGCCATGGTGGCCTTCGGGGAAGGAGGAGTGGTGGGCTCAACTTGGTTTGCCAAAGGATCAAGGCCCTCCACCGTACAAGAAACCTCATGATTTGAAGAAGGCATGGAAAGTCGGTGTCTTGACTGCTGTTATCAAGCATATGTTTCCAGACATTGCTAAAATCCGGAAGCTCGTGAGGCAATCCAAATGTTTGCAGGATAAGATGACAGCCAAAGAGAGTGCTACTTGGCTGGCCATCATTAACCAAGAAGAGTCCCTGGCACAAGAGCTTTATCCCGAGTCCTGTCCTCCTATTTCTTCATCTGGAGGAAGTGGGTTGCTTTTCGGCAATGAATGTAGTGAGTATGATGTTGAAGGTGTTGACAAGGAGCCCAATTACGACATGGAAGAGCACAAACCAGAGAATGTGATCAATCCTCCAGACTTCGGGATGGCTAATATGCATATGGTCCAACAGCATTTCTCGGTTAAGGAAGAACTCATCACCGCTAACATGGAGTTCGTGGGAAAGAGGAGATCAGATGGTGATCTAAACACAGTGATGAACCCTAGAATCTTCACTTGTCAAAGTCCTCAGTGTCCCCACAGCGCAATCAATCTAGGATTTCAAGACAGGGGCACAAGGGACAACCACCAACTGGTGTGTCCATACCGAGACAGTTGTTTAGCATATGGAGCATCTAAGTTTCAGGTCGGGGAAGTAAAGCCTGCAGTTGCACTACAACCCTGTACTCAGTCAAGGCCAGTGGCCATGCCCATGAACTCGGCAGCTCAACCCATTGATCTAACAGGCCTCGGGGTGCCAGAAGACGGGCAGAAGATGATCACTGAGCTCATGGACATGTATGACAGAAACGTCCAGAACAACCAAGCTTCTTCAATGGTGGAAAATGAAAGCATGATGCTTCAGCCAAAAGCCCAGAATCATCAAGAACAGAACCAGTTCGGAAACAGAGATGGAAACATGGTCGAAGGAAGTTTCTTTGAAGACCTGAACTTCCCAAACAGCTGCAACAACAACAACAGCAGCAGTCAAATGTATATGCAAGGAAACAGCGAGTTCAAGTTCATGTCCTCCCCATTCGCTGCCACCCAGAACAGTGACGACAACAACGGCAGCAGCAACAGCCCATTGGAGTTTGTGTTCGATTCTACACCGTTCGATCTGGCATCATTTGACGACAGGAACGATATGCAAGCAGTAGGGATGGAGGGAATGCCGCCGAAGCGGCAAGAGCGAGATGTGTCGATATGGTTCTGAAGCAAGTCATATGTAACATTATCAATTATGTAATGTGTTCGGTAGCGACTCGTAAATCTGTGCTAGTGTTGTCGGCAAGTGAATCTCTCCACTTGACCTGTGGAATCTTTAGTTACTGTTTCCAGAATGTTACCCGACTTTGTAAAATGTTGTTGGGGATCTACATTTAGGTGTTTTGCAATAAATGATTGGTTGAATGGTCGCAGATATCCGCCATCTCGAACTGTAATAGATCAAATATAATCTATACTGATAAAAACTTTAAATAAATATTATGATAAATAGTATTTTCATAATACATTTGTATATTCGATGTCAGTGATTTAAGATTTTCATCCTGCTCGAATCCGATTTCAGTCTCTAAATATTCGATTTTTTTTTTAACCAACAATAACAATGATAATCCATTTCCTTGTTTGCATATCAATCAAAAGCAAATGACAGATTTCTATGGATAATTAAGGTATTGAATGGAAAGAGTTTTAATAGTTTTTGGATTTCAAAAAGTGAAAAAACCGATAATCAAATTTCTTTTAATTTGGTTTTTCTAAAAAACCGAAAATCTACTCTATAAAAGAAATCAACTAAGAATCAAAAGTCATATTTTTTTTAGATTCACAAACTTATAACATCCAAAAATCAAAAACTAAAAACTAAAAACTAAAATCAAAAATCCAAAATAAAAAACAATATCATTCACCCTAAAAAGTAAATTATTAATAGCCATTAGCCAATGCCGCTAAATGGTAATAAAAAATTCCCTATTTTATTTATGGGCCCTGACGGACCTCGTAAGGAGGGTCCACAATCAGATATAACGTTAGCCCAACGAATGCCGCTCCACCCGATTTATCAACCCGACCCGGTTTGACCCGGCTCCTTTGTCGTCACACAGAAGTTGGGCGAGAAAGCTCTCCCTTCCATGTCTCTGGCTTAAGACCAAAGAAAACCTCACTCCGATCGTTCGTGCTGTAAGAACACGAAGAAGAAGAAGCGAAAGGGAGATCAACGAGATGAGCAGCATTGGAACAGGGTACGATCTCTCCGTCACGACCTTCTCCCCCGATGGCCGTGTCTTCCAGATCGAGTACGCCGCCAAAGCCGTCGACAACAGTGGGTCAGTTCCCAAATCCACTTCTTCCTCATCGCTTTTCGTACTCTCCCTTATCGTTTTCGTTTAGATCAGATTCGGCTGTTGAAGTGTTGAGTGAATGGCGTATGGAGTCCTCGTCGCTTCTGGGGTTGCTTTTTATTGTTCATGCGGTGAAGTTCATGGCAGATTTTTTTGTTTGTTTGTTTGTTTTGCAGAACTGTTGTTGGGATCAAGTGCAAGGACGGAATTGTCATGGTATGTTCTTGTTCCCTTCCTTTCATTTTGTCTCAGTTGTTCCTTGGGATTCTCGAGTTGGGATTTAGGGTACAAATGTGACCTTGAGCTTGTGAATTAGTTTATTTTATTCGGACTTGGATTCGCGCTAGTACTGATTGTTTTGCATGTGGGTTTTCGTGATATAGCTTTGATATTCACTATAGATGTATTCTGTTAGTTTCTAATCAATGTCTTCATTTTCCATAATCTGAAGCAAATTTGTGTTCTGTTTTCTTAACTTCTGATGGCCCATCTCTCGATCTCCATCTTGATCATTTTCCGGTTTATGCTCAATAAGCTTTCTCTCCAATTAGGCATGAGAGTGGAGAGTGGTAGTATTAAGACTTGATATAGAAATTGTCTTACCAAAATGTTAGTTTTTTAACTTAAGGGTGTGGAGAAGCTTATCGCATCAAAGATGATGCTACCGGGTTCCAACCGGAGAATCCATTCGTGTCATCGTCATGCGGGCATGGTATGCTCTTTTCCTTTTCCCTATTCTTAATCCTGGAGAATTATTACTATGATGCCGCATGATCGTTGTTCCGGTTATATATCTGTTATGTTCCGTGTTCTATTGTCTCACTGTGTGGCTTATACCAGGCTGTTGCTGGATTAGCAGCTGATGGAAGGCAAATTGTCACACGGGCTAAATCTGAGGCAATGAATTATGAGAGGTTGTAATGAAAATATTGTTACACTTGAATTTGCATTTCTTCATAGTTATTTAGTCTGCATCAGCTTGATTTTGTGAGCTTCTTTTGCTGGCTAATTGGCATCATTTAATTTAAAATATTTGAAAGACTGTTCTAGTGCTATAACTTTTCACTTTGAGAATTTTCTACTTAGAAGGAGAAAAATTGTTTCACCACTTTGGCAGCATAAAATTCGCAATGCTGAGCCTGAGTCATTATTTATCCATCTGTGCTTTAGCATGTCTGGATATAATAAATGGTTTACTGATTGTTGAAAACCCCACTTTCTTTGTTCATAACAATTTAGTGTCTATGGCGAAGCCATACCTGTGAAGGAACTTTCTGAACGAGTTGCAAGTTACGTACATTTGTGCACCCTATATTGGTGGCTCAGGTATGAACAATTTTGTGGCTTTTCTATCACCGCAACATTTTCTTTTTCCCTTGCATGAATGATATATTGAATGGTTTTGTACTTGAAGGCCCTTTGGCTGTGGGGTTATTCTCGGAGGTTATGATAGAGACGGACCACAATTGTACATGATTGAGCCGTCAGGCATCTCACATGTAAGTTCATCTCCGAGCAGCATTTCAAATGAGATGTGTATAAATATTAGCTTAGGGACGTTGTGCTCAATGTTCCTGTTTGGATCTTTTCTCTTGCAGAGATATTTCGGTGCGGCAATCGGGAAGGGAAAGCAGGCTGCTAAAACGTAAGCTGTTTTCCCATCCCTACACTTTAACCTTTTTTTCATGATGTTACGGTATTATGTAGGGACACACATGGACTGGATATGTGTTGTTTCCAGGATATTCGTAATGCAATCTACTCCACAAGTGTTTAGAAATTTGTTAAAAAAATATGGTGAGTTAAAAGCATCTGTTCCATTTCATACAAGACAAAATATCCTCGGTTGAAAAGGGGCAGTTGGTGCTCGGGTGATGGATGGTATCATGGTAGTTTGTCGTTCGATTTCTGTGGCTTACTATGTAGAAGCTTAGCTTAAACTTATTTAGATATCATTGCCTGTAACTGGCTTTGAAGAGTGAGGTTTGGTCTTCTTGAATAATAGATGATGTCTTGGATATCAGAACTCTGACATAGCCATTCGTGTTCCAGTACCATATTGAAAAATGTCTGAAACTTCATATCCATATTAAGGACGTGAGGCATCCTGAATACTCCAAGTTCTGTGTTTGAATCAGTTTAATTTGGTTTTTGGAGATCTTTTCCCACCATACCATTCTATGGATTATGCAACTAAGCATGTACATCATACAGTTGTATAATGATTATTTAAAAAGCTAAGATTTCAACTTTGGTCTAATTTTTCACGTGGGCCAATGGTTTTCTTCTGCAGGGAAATAGAGAAATTAAAACTTTCTGAGATGACTTGCCGAGAGGGAGTTATTGAGGTGGCCAAGATGTGAGTATTGCCCCGCCTCACATTTATTCATTTCAGTACTCGTCTCCTGATTTTGTTTTTCATATTATGAAAAGATTCTGACGCCGTTGGGCAACCCTTTCTTCCTGCATCTTGTGCTATTTGCTCCATGTTCATGTATAGCAAGATCTAAACTTCACATTCATATGCAGAATCTACAAGCTACATGATGAAGCCAAGGACAAAGCCTTTGAATTGGAGATGAGCTGGATCTGTGATGAGTCGAAAAGAGATCATCAGAAGGTATTATCTTTTTTTTTTCCTTCTGTAAATCTCTTCAGGCTATGGTAATTAGATGAATTAATATGAACATAAATGGTCGAAATTCGGATCAGCTAGTTTATAGCAACCAACCTTTGGTACCTGATATATCTTGATGTTTCAAAACTGTCCATTGGAAAACATCACTAAGTAGACCAGAGTAGACCACTGTGAAGAAATCTTTGGTGCCCTATACCCTTTGATGTCTAAACCTGTCAATTGGAAACAGCATATAGATATTTGGGGTATCAGGATATGCCTTAGGTTTATTAGAGCAAGAACCTCGGTTTCCTTTTTGACAAGGCTTGTTCTAAAAATGAATCAACACATTGAGAATATTGATATCAAAGGGTTATATTTTCTTTTCGTTGATATCCACACCGAGCTTCTAGTCTTGAAGGTCTACACCCGGTATAAGGTGACACTTGATCTCTCTCGGTATTCATCGGGTTTTACCTTGTCTTTCGTCAGGTTCCTGATGATCTCCTAGAGGAAGCCAAGACTGCAGCAAAGACTGCACTTGAAGAGATGGACGCTGACTAAAATTGAGGTTATGTTTGATTAGTTAAAAAAATGTTTTATTTTTTAAACTTTGATTGTCTCTCTCGGGTGATGGATGTTGTCATAGATAATTGTTGAACTGTGTCTTAAGCTTTGTGGACCATCATCCTCTTGTTATGCCCTCCCTTTCTGGTTGTGTGGCAAAATAACCTCTTTTAAAGAATGATTGCTTCTTTTTCTTCAAAGGGTTTTGAAATGATAAAGATTTCACTTACGTTATTGTTAGGTTTGAATCCCCAATTTCCCTGCTAAATTGTCATATTCTCTGTTCAAACCCCTTTAGGAGTTATGCCTTTTCTTTACCTCCGAGATCAATTTATGCACACAGTAAAACATGAAGATGACCGTAATTGGTATTTGCAAAGCATTGGAGAACGAATTCATGCCACACGAAATATATTTAAGCGACGATTTTATGGGTTTAAGATGGAAGAAAACGAGTCAATGTTTCTGCAGATTGAAGTACCAAAAGAAGATAAGATAATGCATCTCTACACTCTCCAAAGATACCCTTGAATGTGTTGTTTTGGAAGAAATCATGTCAAGAATCTATTTAAAAACAAAACTGGAGTTCAAAGTAAAAAGTGAACACAGGTCTCATGGTAAAAGTCAAGCCTGAAAATAATTTGACAACACTATATTTTAATAATAGGATATAAACATGAAATAAATTTCCGTTATTTTTTTTTTAAATTTTAATATGTAAGAATTGTTTTACCTACTTTCAGTCCTTTGCAATTTATAATCTAATAATGAAAATATCTTTAAAAAAATCCGAGTTCGTACACTCGATTCTCATCAAAGGCAAACAATTTCTTAACCAAAAGGGAAGTAAAATTCGTGTGTTAGCCCACAAAACAAAACCACCTGACGTCATTGTATTTACTTTTGCAGTAAATGCAACTCGAAAAAGACCAATCAAAGACTACGAATGGTTTAGATTTCAACTGTACTTTCTTCTCAAGCAATGTTCAGACACACCTCAATTGGTGTGTCTGCACTCGAAGTTAGGGTTCTAGCTTCACAAGACTTGTCCTACAGGGTACTTTCAAACTCCACTCTGGCTTTAGAATCTGCAAAAGTAATGATAGAAAACCCCACTGGTTTAGGGGAATTAAAACCAGTTAAATCGGTTCAAGTAAATAAGGGTATTTTGAAAATTTACAATAAAGTATAAATAACCCTGATTTTCTTCTTCTTTTTTCAGACTCTCAATAGAATTCCTTCCGGGTTCTTAGAAGTAGAATTCCAATCTCCATCACCTTTGGAACCCGAAGGGTCTTGCAAAGGAGACGGTCCTGTAACAAAGACATATGCAAGGAACTCATCTCCTTGACTTGCTTGCTTTGAATATATTTTCCTTGTAGAACTTGAGCTCCTTGATGCTTCCTCTTATATCATCCATGGCTCTGTGTTTGTTTTCCTTTGCTGGTTTCATCCTTCGATCTAAGCTCAAAGCAACAAATACACGCAGCGATGAATTGTGGGCATTTGTCCACATACGTAAAATGTATACAAAGAAAAGGAAAGGCCTTTGATGTTTAGAAGAAGTGTTTAATGTATAAGTTTTACCTTGTGGGTACCAACGTTTGCATAAAGCTTTGACGCTACTGACATCGACGAGTACATGAGGGAAAAGGGCAGCTAAATCTGGCATGTATTTCTGTGAAAAAGAAGGCCAGTAAGGATTCCAAGATGCACTGAAGAACAGAGGTTCAGGGTCTGGTTAGTAAGTTACCTTCAAGAATTGGAAATCCACATAAACCGAGTTTCCGGCTAAAAGTGGAGTCTCTGAACCTCCTACATGCTTCTTTACGAATTCGATGACCTGCAAAAAGCCAAGGAAGAGGAATGTTCTGAATGACGAGAAAAAATGTGGTATGATGCAGATCTCACTCACCAGAAAAGTTATTGTTAGAATAGATACAGAAATGAAGGAGTGGTATTTGATTAAAATTTGGAGCTCTGTTGAAAGCTCTGATGCTGAAATGGTTCACAGTCTAGAACATATGGTAATTGTAGATGGACTCATTGAAGCAAAATACATTATGGCATTAGATCTTACAACATGTGTGAATGTCATTCTAGTTATTGCACAGTAGAGACGATTTTAAAAATTTTTCCTTTTAATTTTCGTGCCAAATTATCTACGTCAAACCTATATGACATGAAACATAAGACAACACGAGTCTAATTGAACCAGGAAACAATCAGGGTGTAAATACTGTTATTACACAATAGAGTAAATGTTCACAATTTTCCTCTTTAAATTTCTGTGTCAACTGTATGTGGCATGAAAATTAAGGCAATATGATTCTACTTCATCTAGGAGGAACAGCGAAAATGCCTGAAAATATATAAAAGATTCTGTAAGCTATCAATCAGAATACCTGCTTTTCAGCCTCCATTTCGCTTATTGTACTCTGAAGCACTTCCTCTGTCAACCCTACAGGAAAACCATCATGAGACCACATTAAACAAGCATGAGATCCTGTTAGAACATCCAGTATGAAAATTACGTTGAGACCATATTATTCTGGTTGGCGAACTTACCACTAGCACCGTGATGTGTTTGACACCACTCACCCATCCTATCTAGACAGCATTTGGTTTGATGTATTACCAAATCTGGACCCTAACAGAAGAGGAGCTCTTTTAGTGCATAACAAAGATGCATCCCACGAGAATTCCAGACAGAGAAGATATAAGATGCGCAGACATTTTAAAGATAAAGGTCAACTGAGCCGATGACTCGATTGAGAGTGAGCTAGAGATAGAGATGGAGCTCCCACAACTTTCAAATAGACAAAATTACAAAATTATCAATTAAAATACAACGTAAGACAGTTTATTTGATGTCATTTACTAATGTTCCTTCAGGAAAAGGTTATTCTCAATTCAAGTGTGGAACATGAATAGGAAAAACAAAACACTAGATTGTTAGTTCCTTTAAGAAAATGCTATTCGTTTGGTCTGAATATTTTCATTACTAAGACACTATCTGACAGGGTAACATGTAAAAAATTTAACTTCCTTTTTGGCATGAAAAAACACAGGAAATGAGTGTAAAAACATCAAAAACAGAACAATGACAATAAAGAATGTTTATAAAGCATGAATAGATAAATAATAGTACCTCCACTGATTTGGTTAATTTTCCATCAGTAACGATACAAGCGATCTCCAATATCCTGTCGGCTTCAATATTTAGACCTAGACAGCAATATACACAAAAGAATTAAGAAAACTCATGGTTAGCCAACAAGAAGCTGAATGGATATACAGTTTTATTGCAAACCATTACAAGGGCAGCTGCAAAAACCAGAAACCAAATAGATTTCTTTCTTAAAACATTCAGGGTTACCTTCAAGAAGGAAATGTCATATCTGAATCAAAAGAAAGAAAGAAAAAAAGAGAAAGGAGTTGTAATATTGTTTGCTCATATGCACTTAAAAAGATAATAGATAAGAGAGAACTCGTAAAGGAAATGGCTATAAAACAAACGAGATGACAAATTCTATGGGTACCATCAAAGAGTTTGAAGAATCCATACTCAGGTGCTACAAGCATCTTACATGCTATTTAGCGGAAGATGAAGCAAGATACAAAGAGCAGATATAGACCAAGCACACGAGTCCGCAGGGAATTAGGATTCTAATCAGAATAAAAGAGAAAAACTAGGTCCTGATTTAATCCAATCTAACATTTAACACACAATATATTTAAAAAAATAAACACCAACCAAGATCATCGTGGCTCATCATGAACAACATACCAGTCATTTCCAAGTCAATCCAGACAAGCGGTTGCTTGAATTCTCCAAGCTCAAGCGGACCGTTAACTTTCGCTCCTTGGTTTCCTGTTCAAGAAGAGTTCACGTAAACAACAAAGCAGCAACAAAGGGGACCGCAATTATTCATCTCGGCAGAGCACATAAAATCTAAAAGTCAGACGGGTTTGCAACTTATGTTTCAAGCTCCTAAATCAACAGAAACCGAACCTAATCCTCGGCAACTGTTTTGACAGAATCTAACAAAGAAAGCGGAAAATCCAAGCCTTCTCACAGTGAGACGTAAACCAGGTTCTCCAAATCAATTATTATTCAGTCCACATGCACGACACATCAATGGATCCCTACACTTTTAGCTAGTTTTCGACAGCAAATAATGATGAATCCTACAAATTTCCCCCAAGATTATTCGGGGAAGAACATCAAAACACACAACTTTTTAATCAGAATTCAGAAGGCAAACACAAACGATGAATGTGTTTCTCCTACATTCGAATCTATACTAGAAAACTAACAATGACAAAATCAAAATACCCAGAACGGATTTATATCTACGAAAACAAGAAGCAGACAAAAAGTAATCAACACGCTGTTCTTGCGACGAAACAAAACCCTAGAAGTTGAACAGACAGTGATGGAGAAGACATCGAACTCAACTTGCAAATCAGACAGGTAAAGAGAAAAGTGCGGCTTAAGAACACAGTATAACCAGGCAAGGATGAAGACGATGATGAAGCAGTGGTGGCCGGAGATGACGGGGTCGCCGGAGCCGGCGTCTGACCATCTTCGTCGGCCAAGGCAAGAAGGGAAAAGGCGTTGGAGAGACGGTCCATTTAATTTTCTGGTAACAATTTGTAAAACAAAAAAACAAAAATAATTGTTCTATTCTGCCGATGAATCATATGTTACATAATTAAAATTTCAAAGATCATATAACTAAAGCCTCCATCCGACCCAACTACACCTGTAATTTTATAATGGTTATTTGAGATTTTGATTTATTTTCCTTTAATTATTTATTTTTTAAAAAAATTATATAGTCCTGTTTATATAAGATTTATCATAATTTGTTTTTATAAAACTTTATTAAAATTCTTTAAAAATAGTTTTTATATAAAATTAGAGTTTTGTGTATCTTTTTAATTATAGTTCATTATATATGACTTTTTACACTAAGATTTTCATAATTCATTTACAAAAGTATTTGTATACAAAAAGGTTATCTTTTATATAATTTTTTATGTGTGAGATATCTCTTCTCTTTAAGTATTTATATAGAATATAATAAGATAGTTTTATTTTCAATCAAATTTTAATACATAAAATTCATAGTTTTTTATACAACTTTATTTTCATAGGAGCGAGTTCGTCTACTATTTACAAAAAATGATATCTTTAGGGTAGGAATAGATAAAGATGTTTTTGTGTATTCTAAATTATTAAATTTTTAATAATGAAATTTAAATCGTAGTATAAATATTTTAAAAACAACAAAAAATATTTTTTAGCACCCAACTAATAAGGGTTAAATAATCTACTATTTCGCTCTCGATAAATACTACTTAGCAAACTTTTCTCTCTTTTTTTGGGACAGAAAATTTGTTATTTGGATTTTAATAATTGATAAATAAATCTCTAGCAAAATATAAAAACCAAATGCATAACATATGTTGAAAAAAGATAAATGATCCAAATATGCCAAATTAATTTTGACGAGAGGATTATTTTTAGGAAAAATGAATAAATTAATAAATAAATTGAGTTAAAAGGAAGAAAACTATGATGAAATAAATTTATCTAATTTGGATTAATCTTTCTAATATAGTTGGCGTTTGATTATTACTAATATGCTACGGTTTTTCTTTCTTTGAAATTATTAATTATTTGTTTTACTAATATGCTTAGATTTATCTATTTCATTAAACTAAATTTTTAAAGGATTTCATATTATATTTTGTGACCATTATTTTTATTTATTTTGAAAGCTTCAAGATTTACGATCTTTTGTTTTATATTGAAATATATTTATTATATGTTTGGAATCTCATTGTTCTATCTCATTAAACCGTCGTAATAAGTTCGAATTGCCAAATGTACATATATAAATGAGCGAACCCAAAATTCCATCTCCGTTTTCGTGCTTTTCGTTGTTTGGATGCCAAGAAAATTTTTTCTCAGGGTGCGGGAAAGTGAACACTCTGATTCAGTGGAGCACGTTTTCGCTGCTTTTCAGCGGAAATCTGAGAGATATATACGCACATATATAGAGAGATAGAGAGGGGGAGAATTCACAATGGGTTGTTTACATCTCCACGTTTCTCTCTACTAGATTCGCTCTCTGATCGCCGCGGCTATCCTTATGTGATTCGATTAGGGTAGATCTTCCTGGAAAATCCAAATTTTCTTTCTTTATTTTCTTTTTTATCCTCGATTTTTGAAGAATTTCATCTCCAACTTGAACGGATCGTTCCTATTTTCTAGCTGATTTCTCTCTCTCCCTCTCTCTCTCGTTTGATCTCTAAATGCAATTCATCTCCGGTTTCTCTGTTTAAATCGTGACCATTTTTCTTCATCGATTGTTATTAGGGTTGCGGGAAAAAACAAATTCCATTACCAGTCCTTTTTTGGTTTGCTTTTTTTCTTTCTCCAGCTTCTCCTGTTTTCAGTTTACTTTCTAATTTGGTATCCTCTTCGAATTTCGAGTGAATTTCCGAAGCAGCCACTAGGGTTTTCATCTCGAATCCCCGCGATCGGCGTTTTCTGAAGCTTCTGACATAATCGAAGCTGTAAGGAGTTTAACATTGTAGTTTCAGATTCTGTTCTTGCCACCATCGTTGAGATTCAGCGAACAATACTGAGTTTTTTTTTCGGCTGATTTGGTGATGGTTGGTGCTCGATTCATTGAGGTATGACTATTCCTCTTACGAGTTTCAGAAATTTTGTTGGGAACTGAACATAATTGTTTAATTGCATTTACTCGCTCATGAATATAGTTGCCTTGACGATCATGAACTGGTGAAAATTTTCACGGAGTCTGAGAGATATGCCGCATTTGCTTGAATCTACTCTGCACTTTTTTCTTCCTCATACTTATCTTTGTGATTTCGAATTTCATATCATAAGATTTATAGAGCTTTCATCAATTTTAGGAGCAAACTTGGAAATTCTTAGAAGAACAACAATTAGCTTGTAAACGCGATCGTTTTTATACAGCTTCATAATTACCCTGAAATAGCTTGGATTTATGGTACAATAGCGGGATTTTTAAGCAAAGGCTATTTCGATTTTGTTGTTAAAGTATGATTTTTTTTTACTTGGCTGTTGCATAGCTCTCCTTCATCTTCTGTTTTCTTCAAGAGTGAATCAGATCGACAGCATGAGTCCATTTTTTTTTTTTTTGTATTAGGCTTGGTAAGTCGCTCCGTGGATGCTCTTCCTCTTCATCGTGGAATTTAGATAATTGAATCTTGGCGTTACCCTCTTAATATTGGTACCACAAAGAGGACTTTTCCCAGAAAATTTGATTTCCTACCATATTTAAAAAAACCGTCAGGGGGCTGCTAGAATGATAACTAACATTCACACAGGATGCCTAAAGGTCGCCGTGATTCTGGATCAGGCGAAGACAGCGGCGGTAGTAGTAGCAGGGGACAAGGAAATTACTTGAAGAAAGGACCTTGGACAACGGATGAAGACGCGATTCTGTTAGAATATGTACAAGAACACGGTGAAGGAAACTGGAATGCTGTTCAAAAGCACTCTGGACTTTCTCGGTGCGGGAAAAGCTGCCGCCTCCGTTGGGTAAATCATCTGAGGCCAGATTTGAGGAAGGGCGCTTTTACCCATGAAGAAGAGCGGCGAGTCATTGAACTCCATGCTCTTATGGGTAATAAGTGGGCTCGCATGGCAGCAGAGGTATGTAAAGAGCTATTTTCTTCTGTACATTTTTCCTGAGAATTTATTTGAGCATCATGATATTATTCATGTTCTGCTCATATGTTTCGTGTTTTGGTTAGATAGTGTAAGTCAATACAGCATATGATTAGGGCGTGTTCCTCCTTTCTGTTGGTATCTTTCAGTTGCCTGGGCGAACGGACAATGAAATAAAAAATTTCTGGAACACAAGACTCAAAAGACTGCAGCGAGCTGGCTTACCGATTTACCCCGACGAAGTTCGCCAACAAGTGTTGACTGCAGCTCAAAATGGTCAAAACGTTGATGCATTGGCTAGTGACGATGCTCAAGGCCAAGATCTGGTGAGGTCAGACGGTAGCATGGATATCCCGGAAATAACATTCAACAAATTAGGGCTCAATTCAAATTTAGTATCATACCCGTCAGTGCCTCCTAGCACCAGAATGATAGAAGGTAACATTGTTGATTCATTCGGCTTGATACCACCCACATCCATGCCGACATCCATGCCGACATGCCACTGGGAACCAGAAACTCTCTTTACTGGAATGGATGGTTATGTCACCAATGAACCCGAGTTCAATTTCTATAACTGTCCTTACGATAGGATGGGAGGGGATGATCCCTTCAGGATGAACCTCTCCTCCTACCCGTATTTTCAGAGCACCCTGGAACAGTCGTCCCAGTTTAACGTTCTACCCGATAGCCATCTGCCTGGCTGTTCTTCTTCTTCTTCCGCTCCCTTCGCAGACGGGGGCAAGGAGTTGGAGCTCCCTTCCATCCAATATGTTGACAACACTCAAAACGCTTGCATCTGGGAAGACAACACTTCTGACCTGATGCCACCTCTTGAGTCAGTCGACACTTTGATCCAATCCCCTCTTACGGATCATCACACTCTGTCGGATTGCCCGCCTTCGCAGAACAACGGCCTGTTAGAGTCAGTTCTCTATCAATCTCAGATGTTGAGTGGCTCCATGAAAGCCGTGGATTCATCGGGGATGAGAGAGGTGAAAGATACCGACTCAGTCTCGGTCTCCCCCTTTCTTCAGTCTTCTTCGTCAATCATCAGTCAGTTTACTCCCATCAGTGCAAGCTCATCAGGTAAAACTCTCACACTCTATCTAGTTTACTATGATTACCGTCCAGTAAAAACTTTCCGCTACTTCTGTCGAAATGACGAAACCCAACTTCTTTTCCATGTTCATCTCGAATTCTATGAGCTCTGAAACGTTCAAAACATTGTAAATACAGGCCAATATCCGCTCTTTCTCTATCCGCAGGATGCAACTCATGGCTCGAGCGGAGCGGGGGGACTAAGCCTCAGCAAGAATCAAACAAGAGGCACAAATCCTTTCATGGAGACATGATAGGTAAACTTCTGGGCGAGGACAAGTACGGCTGCTGAACAGAAGACAGAGACTCGTCCCCATTTTTTGTTTCAGTCACCTTCTTTCTTTCGTGGAGACGTTCTCTTTTTCAGAATCTTTGCGGTTTCTGGGTACGTGAGTTTTGAGTAGAGTATGTGAACCGTATACATATAGGTAAAATAAACGCTACAAAAATAAAAAATAAAAACAAAAATTCAGCAATTCTTTTGTGCGTCATCTGAAGTAGGTTTCACAAGCTTTTATACATACACACACACACACACACATTAAACACATATCATAATTGAATGTACAAGTTAATCTACAATTAAATAACGTAATTGAATTCATATCAAGTTATGTACTGTTTGAATTTTTGTTTTTTCCGTTTGTTTGATCAAATCCTAACCAAAGTATGATCCTTCCTCCCGCATCCATAGCATATTCGATCATGAAAGATTAACGTTGTGTACTCCTAAAATCCTAACCTAAGAAAACTTTCTAAGAAATTGATGGGGTTATTTTGGTAATTTTTAGTTTTCGTCAGACATGTGATTACGTGTGGATATTATGAGTCATGTCATGAAATTGGGGGAACAAAGTGCGGAAAAACATTTATGTTGTAACACATCTATTTTCGTCAACCAATTTGATTTTATACTCGAAAAGTCTATTGTAAAAGTAATCTTTATTATTCAGAGTTTGATAGAAAAGTTTCGAAATATAAAAAAAAAATGCGCATAGTATTTTTATCGGCTTTGAAAATGTTTGTGATCAAGCTCCAATAGATGGTTTTGTAGTGGATTCTAAAACGTAGAAAAATATCAGTGAAATACATATAAAAATTGATGAACATTAATATTCAAACAGTCAAAGATATACACACGATATTTTTCTCATCTCGATAGCGTTGTACTAAATCTTATATCTCCTTATAGATGGATGGGTTCACTAGATATATTTACACAAAAATGATTTATGCTCTTGAGCGTGAGTTACCAATTCCGTGAAGAAACATTTGGGTTGTAGAAATGTGATTCCAATATGATTATGATTTTAGAATTGGGTATATTTTGTGTCCCTATTATTTACTAATTTACATGTAAAAACACTCTTGCACATATATATATTACTAGTGTTCTTATTATACGTAGAAAACATATCATATACGCATAACTAGTCCCGTTATATTCGGATTCGGTTAATTCGGTTATAGAAAAACTATAACCATCCGGTTTTTATATAAACTTCGATTCGGTTCGGTTCGGTTATTTTTCAGTTCGGTTTCGGTAAAAAGTTTATTTTTTCGAAAAAATTGTCGGTTTTTCGGTTACTTTTTTATTCGATTCGGTTCAGTTTGATTTCGATTTTTTTGGGCTTAAGAAAATTATAACCATTCGGTTTTGATGTCGGATTCGGTTCGAGTACAGTTATATTTTATTCGGTTCAGTTCGACTCGATTATTTGGTTAATAACCGAAATGGTCACCCCATGCATAATTATACGATTTCCCTCCATGCAAAAAAAAACCAAAAAAGAAAAAAGTCCAATTGATACCGGTCGAACCGGACCGATTTTAAATATCCGTATACCGACCAGAGAATATCCCACCTCAATTTTCTAGGGTTTTGTTTTTCGTCGCTATATATTTTCTTCTTCTTTCGCGTTTAGATTCTCTCTTTTCCTTGCCTCTCTCGTCGCCGACCTAAGTTTCTTCTCCGTCGTCTCGTTCAATAATGGCCGTCACTTTCTCCGATCTTCACACTGAAGGTGGGCTTAAGTCCCTTGACGAGTTCCTCTCTGGAAAGACTTTCATTTCCGGGTAAGAAAATTTCGGATGTTCCATTTCGGCTCGTGATTCTGAAATCTGGGAAATTTTTCCATCTTTTTGAATAATTTATCTCTGAGAACGTGGAGGTATTTTCTTGGTTTTTGTGTAGTGATGAGATCACGAAAGATGACGTGAAGGTTTTCGCCGCTGTTTTGGGGAAACCCGGCGATGCTTTCCCCAATGCGGGCAAGTGGTACGAGGCTGTCGAATCGAAACTCGCTAAAAGGTTCGGATTTCGTGCTGAATCGTTTCCTTCTTTGATTCGGGTTGTTAATTCCAAATCTGATCACCTGGATATTAGGATGTTAGATCAAAATTTGCTGTGTGGTGTTCTGATGTACTAGAACTCCTTTCGTTTTTTCGATTTCCGTAGCTTTCCGGGGAAAGCGGTCGGTGTGAGATTCGGCGGTGAGGCTGCCCCTGCTGAAGCTGCTCCCGCTGCTGAGGCTAAGGTTTGTACGACTTTGAATGATTCTGCCAATTATTTTGTTTTCAGATGTTTGTGGGAATGATTCGCTTAGCTTAGGAATTAGGTTCTTTCGAGACAAAATAGTTGATGTTTTCTAAGACAAAGAGATCTAAGTAATTTGTTATGGCGTGGGTTGTCTTTGTCTTCTTTGCATGTGAATTAGACTTGATTAGAGATTAGAATAGAGATGTGTACCCAGTGGAATCAGATTGTGAACGGCGCCTAGAAAGTAATAAACTTTGATGTTTTCCGTTCCTTGCTCTGATCCAAACCGTAGATTTTCTTTGGTGAACCAATTTATCTGCTCCAGTTTTTTTTTACGAATTTGATTCGAGAAGTTCAGTATATTCTTTGAAATTTATTGGAAACCAGACTGAGATTTCAAGTTTTTTCCTGTACCATAACAAATAATCCTTCTGAAATAACAAGTGTGATAATCTATCAATTTTGATTTGAAGACCACTACCCTATCTACTTTATTTGGCAGCCAGATTATCTTCTCCATCTTTCCGTAGATGACTCTAGCTGAGCAGGGTCTTTGTTGTGTTTAGAATTATTCAATTTTAGGATAAAGTGACGTCTTTTTTCTATGGAACCCTGAGTTTGAGCTTAAAATCTGCTCGAGATAATAACACTTTTTGTTTTTAGATAATTCTCGTCCATTGGTAATGTATACATCAGTTTCTGAACCGTGTAAATCTAAAGTTGTGTTTGCTTTGGTATTGACGCTTTCTACAGGCCCCAGTTGGGGATGACGATGATGACTTGGATCTTTTTGGTGATGAGACAGAGGAGGAGAAGAAGGCAGCTGAAGAAAGGGAGACAGCCAAGAAGGATACGAAGAAGAGCAAGGAGAGTAAGTATTTTTCAGTGGATATGTATACTGAATTCAAACCCCAAACATAAGATAGCACCCTTGCAATTCGGCAATGTTGTGAGGTAGATATACTTGAATGATTGTTTTATTGTTTAAAATTGCCCCCCAATTTTTTTCAGGTGGAAAATCCTCTGTGCTCATGGATGTGAAGCCATGGGATGATGAAACCGATATGAAGAAGCTCGAAGAGGCTGTTCGTAGTGTGGAGATGCCGGGTCTCTTGTGGGGAGCCTGTAAGTTCTTATATTCTTTTCCCCCCTTCACCCCCCACCTAATTTCCAAATCGTTTTGAAAACATTGAAGTAGGCAAACCCATCTTCCCTCTTGGTTAAAATTTAAGAAAAGAGATGAACTTTTAACATGGGTATCCATACTTAAACTTTAAACAGTAAAAGACAGTAGTCTTGTCTTGAATTCTTGCAAAAGTTTGGCACTTTTTGTCCGTAATTCTTCATTTTCCAGCTCCAGACTGACGAGAAATCCTTTGTGTGGCAGCCAAATTAGTTCCGGTAGGCTACGGGATTAAGAAGTTGCAGATCATGATCACGATCGTGGACGACTTGGTATCGGTGGACGAACTCATAGAGGACTATCTTACCGCTGAGCCCTGCAACGAGCACGTCCAGAGTGTGGACATTGTCGCGTTCAACAAGATCTAAGCCCAACAAGTCAAAGCTACTACTACATGATCTAAAGCTTCTGTCAAGTTTTGGTTTTGTCTTTCATTTATGTGTTCCTTATGTTCGCCCCTTCGTTATTGAACCTTGTGAAAAAGAAGAAAAAAACGTTAGTTATATTTCTGTCGCCTACTCTTACCTTCTAGAGTTGAGAAAGTATGGATTTTTTTCGAGCTCATGTTTCTTCAGTCAGCCTAACAAGCGGACTGTTTTTTTCTCTTCTAATTATCCATTTTTAATCTAAATTTTAAATTCTAAACGAAAGATAAATCTTAAATTTTAAACTATAATTTAAATTATAAAGTATGAACTCTAAATTTTAGAACCGGAAAAAAATCTACGGTTTAAAGTTTACAATTGAGAATTTGAAATCAGGATTTAAAACGAAGTTCATAATAAGTTATTAGTAAAAGTATGTCTTTTTAAATTAGAGTTGAAATGTAAAAAACTAAAATACTTTAAATCTTATCAATGTTTTTATTAATATAATAAAACTTGATAAAAATTAAAGATTTTAAAAGTTTTTACTAGACTTTTAATATTTTATTTAGATTTACACGTATTGGATTTAAAAAAGGATTTTTTAAAGATGTTTTTTAAATATGTATATGAATGGATAATTGAGATTTTCAGATAGATTTTATTTAAAAAGAGTGGAGATCTTTTTGAGATTTTTCTATATTTATATTTTAAATTTTATGGACATTTGATCAAATTATAAATAATAATTTCCTTATATTTTTTTCCCTTTTTATTTGACAATAATAGACATATTGTGATTGAAGATGAACATATAGACTATAGACCAGTTTCTAGGGTTTTGGTTTCTCTTGTCTCATTTAACCTTGAATGGTAGGAGTTTTTGGAGTTTTTAGAATCCAAAAACAAAAAAAACAACATTCAAGTTTTTACAAAATTACTTTTCCTAAAAACTTGGAAAGCCATTTTAGTGAAAAAATCAATGAAAAACCAAAAACTACTTTTTTTGAGTTTTCAAATATTATAAAATCCAAAAGCCAAAAACCAAAAACTAAAAACCAAAATCCAAAAACTAAAACCAAAAACCCAAAATAAAAGCCATCTTCATTCAAAGCCATTTCGTTTTCTTGCTTAGTTTAGATAATTGGTGAAGTAAAATGTACGGATAAACAACAAACGATTTACATGATAGTGATTTAACGCTTTCTGGTTTTTTGGATTAAAAAAATATTCTTTCATAGTCGATATAATAAATAATAAATAATCCTGTAGCTTTAATTTCAGATATAAAATGTTTTTTCTATTAAAATCCATGTTCTATTTTAAAATTTTAAATATTTAGATTTTAATATAAAAAATTAAAACTGATAGATACGAATCAAATTTAAAACAAAAAATTGCAACAAACTATAAAGTAATCAAAATTAGGATTACGAAGAAAATAACATGCATTATATTACAGTAATAATAATAATAATATGCGATTAAAGTGAAAAAGAGTAATATATTTAGACTGGGTTTTCCTATAACAGATGTAATTATATTCCGTTAAAGATAATTTATATATGGATAAACAAATATGTATATAAATTATATTATTATTATTACTAAGGTCTTCGAGCATAAACGCACACATACATAATCCTGCGCGGTATAGAAATTGTAATTTTTCTTTCAAATTATCGATCAATAGTACACAAATTATGACTTGGTAGTTGGCATATTTATTAATTATTTAACGATCCACATTTTTTCCACCATTCAAAGGACAGCCCAAAATTTAAAATACACGAGTTTGTAATGTTGTATTTTTGTATAACATAAAGAATTTATATACATTACATAACTTTTTTCTATTTTTAAACCTATTTTTTTATTAAATAAATAAATGAGTGTGACTTGAGATGTTGTTATACGTATATATCCAAATAGACCGGAAATTCCGGCTTCTGTTTCTCTACTGCTTCCCAGCGGACTCTCCAACAAATTCAAACTCAGGGAACAATGTCAATGGCTTCTCCGCAGATTTTCTCCTCTCCCAATTTCAATTGCGCTTCATTCAGATCCAGCTTTGCGTCTTCTCGTCCGTTTACTCTTTCTTCCACCTCTTCTTCCGCTTCTCCCTCTCCGAGGCTTCTTCGATCACTGAAGAACTCTGCCGTCAAAGCTTCTAGAAACCGAGTAGAGGTACTGATGTAACTTCTGTTGCTCGTTGGAATTTTCCTCTGATTCTGTGTCAAACTATTGATGGGTTTGCATTATTTTCTTCGATTTTGGCTATCAATCGAGTGTACTCCAGGTTGGAGTTTGAAAAATCACCTGATTGTTCCTCTTGTTTTGCTCGTCAAATTCTGATGAGTTTCGTTCGTTTCATCTGATTTTTACTGAAATTGAAAACTCGCGAGCAGTTTTGGCCAATTAATCTTCCCATCGAAATTTTAGATTTTATTATTGGGGTTTTGATTATATCCGTGTTACTTTGGATTGAAATGAGTGTTTGATTCTCCTTCTGAGTCAAATATCAAGGTCGTTAACGATTTCTCAATTCATTGATTCTTGGTTTTTTTACTCATTAATCTGCCCTGTACTTGTATGCATATTTGATTTGTTTCTTTCTGCTCCCAGAATTATCAAAATTTCAGATAAATGTTCAAGAGAAATTCAAGCCCTTCATTCAAGCTTGTAGCTTTCTCTTCGTTTTGTGGGCACATCTCGTTGTATTTCCTGTCGTTTTCATGGTTTCAACACCTGTTTAGTTCAGGTTTTTGGCCGAGTTATAACTGTTGAGCTGGTGTTTCATGATGGTGCTAATGTTAGATAGTGTATGATCCTGAGGAGAGGCTGAATAAGCTAGGAGATGATGTGGACAAAGAAGCTCCCATGTCACGGCTCTCTCTGTTCTCGCCCTGCAAGGTTAAGACATTTCCTCTCCATTTTGCTCTGCAGTTTGAGTTCTTTTGGTTTGGAATTCGATCATTGATGGTTGTCCTGTTTTGTTCAGATCAATGTATTCTTGAGGATAACTGGAAAGAGGGAAGATGGGTATCATGATTTGGCATCTCTATTTCACGTAAGCTCGCCCTCAGAAGCAAAGTTGCTTGTTTGTTTCTATCTGCTGTTTCCTCTTGTGGCCGCTTTTGAAGTTATCAGAAATAGTTATGTTGAGCTTTAAGAAGACTTCATGTGATGGCTTTTGTTTTCTCCTTTTGCATTCCGTTAGGTAATAAGCTTAGGAGACACAATTAAGTTTTCATTATCACCGTCAAAAACCAAAGACCGGCTATCGACAAATGTCTCTGGAGTTCCTCTTGATGAGAGAAATCTGGTGAGATAAGCGTTTTTTTTATAATATCTGATACATACATTTTCTGAATCATCATCAATACGATGTAATTCGGTTGAAGCGGCTTCTCAATTTATTCTTTTGCAGATTATTAAAGCTCTTAACCTTTACAGGAAGAAAACTGGCAGTACAAAATTCTTCTGGGTAAGAATTCCCAAGGATGGGTTTTGTTTCACATTTCATGTAGATGTACCTATAACAAACATAAATGATAGCTTCAGTGTTTGTCAATGGGGACAGGTTCATTTAGATAAGAAGGTGCCTACAGGAGCTGGACTCGGTGGTGGAAGCAGTAATGCTGCAACTGCACTCTGGGCTGCAAATCAGTTCAATGGAGGTGTTGCCTCTGAGAAGGAACTTCAGGAATGGTCAAGTGAAATTGGGTCAGATATTTCTTTCTTTTTTTCCCATGGAGCTGCCTATTGTACTGGGCGAGGTGAGGTATGCTAGGGTTCAAATTTTTTAATTTCCGCATCAGCACTCTGCATTTTATTTCTCGTGATGATTGATTTTTCTCCACTTTCTCTCTAACTTGAACTGCTGAAGAAGGCTGTCGAAAATGTTGCTTTAGATGTCATACCTATGACCCTCCTTAAATAATATTGTGTTAACAAGTTCTTGTTTGTATCCGGCATGCTTAGTCTCTTGACCTTCAATTTATTCTCCTTCTTAGAAGTATCAATTTGTGACGAACTAGCATATTACAGGAATTTGTCTATTGGACAAATGTTTCCTTTTGGCATATAACTACTCTTCAAAAGGCCTTGTTCAATTTCAACCTCACTCTTACAGATTTTCAGTTTACTGCCATTAGTTAGGGTCTTTCAGAGGGGTAATCACATGATCATGATGCATCTTTGTTTGATGAATTCTCATCTGAAGGCCAGTGGAATTGAATGCAGGTTGTTCAAGACCTTCCTCCACCGTTACCCTTGGACCTTCCAATGGTTCTCATAAAACCCCCTGAAGCATGTTCCACAGCTGATGTCTACAGAGTAATTCAACCCGAAATCAATGCCTAATATTCTGCTTTTCGAGGCTATCAGAATTTCGTGGCTAATATTTTTTTATATATATATTCAGCGCTTCCGTCTGGATCAGACCAGCAAGATTGACCCACTATTGTTACTGGAAAATATCACAAGCAATGGAATATCTCAAGACGTCTGCGTTAATGATTTGGGTATGAATCTAGAAGTGTATCTGTTGTCTTCTCCTTCCTACTCAGCAGTATACACTCTTCCCTTCCAGTGGTAGAAAAAAAATTGCAAGCTTGTTTAGTTTTGGAATCAGTATGGTACACAAACCACAATTATGCTTTGGACTCTTTGATATATGCAGAACCACCAGCATTTGAAGTTCTCCCATCTCTTAAGCGCTTGAAGCAACGTGTAATTGCAGCTGGACGTGGGGACTATGATGCCGTCTTTATGTCTGGGAGGTATGTCCTAACAGAAATCCTCTCTTCTGTTTATCACCTCATCTTGAACCAGGAGTAAATTAATTTGTATCTTTTTTCCACAAATTCTTTAATGTTGCATTTGAACAGTAAAGAGTCTAGTAATGTTTCTAATCTATATGTGCTTTTGTTTCTCTCTTTTTGCTAAAACTTTCAAATTTGTCCTCTTTATGTGATGAATAAATGTCGAGCAGTGGAAGCACTATTGTCGGTATCGGTTCTCCAGATCCTCCGCAGTTTATTTATGATGACGATGACTACAAGAACGTCTTCTTATCCGGTAAGCTCTCTGTTCTAAATTTGTTATCACCGTCCTGAAAACTGGCATCACATTTCCAGAATCCTATTAGATGCTATCCTCAAACACGCCAAATTTTTTACCCCGCCCTGTACATGTTGATTAGACCCAAATTGTTAAAAAGTCAATAGTATACCGAGCAAACTCACTTCTGGTGGATGTTAGCACATAATTTGATAGGTTTTCTATAACTAATGAGCCATTTACCTGGAACTGAGACAAAAGGGGAAACGCATGAAGCCTTCCTTCAGTAGCGTCGTCTGTACGAGCTACTGCCGTGTGATTGATCAAATTTGGCTACTGATGATCATACTGACTTGGAAGTTGTCGATCTCAGTTTGGTTTAGTGAAGAGAGGATTGATTTCATCCTTATATTCCAAAGTTGGAAAATCCATTGTTATTCGTTTTAGATGTAGCATGTTAAGAGCTAACTTTTGGAGTCCTAACCCTAACTTGTTGCAGAAGCGAACTTCATGACTCGGGAAGCAAATGAATGGTACAAAGAACCCCCTTCTGCAACTGCTACCACCCAATCCTCAGAATCTGAGCAGAGTTACCAGTGATTAAAAAAAAGAACAAAAGGAAACATTACATTCTATAAAACAAATAATGCACCTTGTAAGCGTTGAAGGTGTTTTGAATTCTTCTAGTGGCTTCTCTAAAGGTGGGATATCTTGGGTTTCAATTCAATTTCGGATTGTGTGGTATTAGGGTTACAGCTACTGGATTTGAGTAATTCTGTTTCAGGACAAGGATAAAAAAGTATTAGGCTTTGGCCATGCCTCTACAGATTTGAAACACTCAAAAGACTTGAGGCATGTAAATGAGACAGAACATCTCATAAGTTATAAAGAAAAGATATTCACTGTAAATTAAACCAGAGCAGGTGAGAAACAAAAGCACACATAGTCAGGGAAACATTCCTTTTTTTTTTCCTTTCTCAGTCTTTTTTTTTTCCTTCTTTTATTGCTTCATGTCATTCTCCAACTCTTTTACAGAGGAGGAGAAACATACTGTCTAGACAAGCTAAATATGTCTTTCCCTTCAAAGGGTGATGTCCATTCCCGAGAATTAGTTGCTGATGTTTCTGCAGGCATGGCAACATTACCATTCTCCAGTCCCCCCATAGGTACACCACTGCCATTCCCCCTGACTCCCATCGAGTTTTTCAGACCGTAACCATTGATGTCCGCATCATACATAAGGCGGTTGTTGTTCTTCAGCGGTGAGGTTGATCCAGGCCATAACCCGTTGAATTTAGGACTCAGGGATAAGCCTCGATCGAGACTCCAGTCTATGCTCGTGTAGTCCAGGTGTGCCACCGAGTTTCCAGAGCTCCAATCCACAGGCGAAGAAGCACCCGACGTACCTGTTGAACCTACCCCAGAGAATAGTCCTAAGGAAGATGCAGCGGCTACTATTGGAGGAGATGCAATGTTTCTGGTCCACAAGCCATTGCCACCACGGGCCATCCCAGTTGAATTTGGATCCATCATGTTGTTGAACCGCTGCTGGTGTTGATACTGAAATTGCTGGTAGATTTGATTTGGGTTCAGATTGTTTGGACTTGGGCTTCGAGTGCTCGGGATATGCGGTGGCATGAAACCATTGGACTTCATGATCTCAATGCCAGTAGCAGGGTGCCGACTGGTCGAAGTTCCAGGAGGAGATGTGCTAATACTTGAAGCTGGAATCTGCTTTGCGCTTACAACTTGTGTCCGCTGCATCATTGTGACTGGATCCCTATTCGATGGCTGCTGAAGATTCTTGGATTTGGGTACATACCGGGCTTCGACCTTCATTGTATGAGGTGACGTTTGAGATGGTGACGCCAAAGGGTAAGAGGCAGATGGGATTTGTCCTGTGTTTGTCCACCTTTTATCAACCAAAGCAGCAGATTGTTGAGGTTTTGCCCACTCTAACTTTGGATCGAGTATCTTCAAAGGCTGAACCATTTTATTCAAAGGTTGCAAGGATCCTCCTGTCATAGGGGGCGATTTTGTGTAGTTAAAGTCCCTTTCATCTCTTGCTTGTTGTAAAGCAGGCATTGGAACTGGTTTTGTTTGTGGCCTCGGTGCTGCTGAATTCTGATAAGTGATTCCTGCTGGAAGTTTCAC
>NW_010965869.1:1833426-1871206 GCF_000463585.1 Tarenaya hassleriana | reverse complement strand
TCCTGCTGGAAGTTTCCCATTACCAGAAGTCAGAGGATCCCCTGGCTCTTCTTGTTTCACCGGCACAGGATACTGGTCATGTTTTTGAGCGTTTAAGGCTTCCTCCGCTTGGTCAAGATCACCCTCTGCTGCAACAACTGCTCTTTCTACCTCCTGCCTTGTGCACTTAAACCGCATCTCCATATCGGTAATCCTAGCAAGTTCTTCAGCTATATCTATTTTCAAGTTCCCAGTATTCTGAGTGCTTTGCTTCTCTACTTCTTCTTCACTCCTGTCAAACAACCAATGGACAGACTCCTCTACCTTGCCTTCATTCAACATCAGAGCTGTTGTTGCATGCTCTTGAGAAATTCCCATGGCTACAAGTTGCTGGGTAAGCGTTTCAAGCTTTCTAGACATGAGATATGTGCTACACTTCTCATGCAATTCCTGAGCCCGCCTCTCCTTCTGCCGCTGATGTTTTCTTTCATTCTTCTGCCGGATTTTTTCTCTCTTATCATTGTCTGCACCCGGTATCACTTCCTGCCGGACGGATGCATTTGATGTTTTCTCCTTGTGATCTTCCGATTCACCTGACCAGCTACCATTGTTTGATATGGCATCAGACTCAACCCCGTACCCGTCAGCCTCATCTATACTTCTGAAGCGACCATTATGAAGTGGTGAACCAGAAGATATCGAGACTGGATCAAGAACCTGAAATGTTCCCAGAAGAGGATTGTAAGCATTGGCTGGCATACTGCTATTTGCGTTAATGGATACTGTAGGCTTCATGGACGCCTTTTGGGCATCCTTTCCAGCCTTCTTCTCCTTCGATTTTGACTTCGAAGCTGGAGACATCTTCAGGGAGAACAACAAAGTCCCTGTGTCATTTAGAACCAATCGAATAGTCAATTTGACAGTCATCAGAGTAACACCCCAATTGTTCTCTTGAACTGTACCATAACACATCCCTGCACTTCTCCCGACATGTTAGATGCCACACAAAGGGATAGGAAAAAAAGACCGTAGCCTTAAATAAAAATCTTGCTTGTGCATGGAACAGAATATATCTTTAAGGACAAAAACACACTCAAGCACACAGGCAATGTACATGCTGCAGCAACAACACAGAAATAACAAAGTGAATCAAAGAGTTAGGGAGACAGAGGAGACAGACAATCAATTGATGTCTTGTCAAGGAAAGCTAAATTAGCTGCCACAGAACAAACAATGCTGGAAACAAGCGAAGATTATAAGCTTTTGTTATTCAGAGATGATCCCACCAATTGTGGCCATTCAGAGACACGCTTAAGGGTCACAATCTCCGAACAGGACAGTCACCGAATGAGACATTCGCAAAAATTCAATTATGCAAGTTAGGCACAAAGGCGGAGATGAAATAATATTAGCTTCTTAGGACAAGTTCGCAGTTGACAATGTTAGATACGGTATGGAAATTGACTCAAAGCCACCGGACACGATCACAAAACACGAACATCAGCCTCTATCAGCCACAAAATCTCGTCAAAACCAACGCTAACGCGAGGACTGTCAAAGACCAATAACGGAATACCCAGAGCACAAAAAGAAAATCCCAATTACATAAACGACCAAAGGAAATTGCCCAGACACGGAGAAGGAAACGACCGACAGCACCCAAATGGACCCAAAATTTCAGATCGATCAACAAAGCTAGAACGTCTGAGCAATTCATGGATCATAAGAGAGTCCAAAGGAAGCCACCAGTCGAAATTCATAAATCCATCCGTAAAAAGTCGTCGAATTTGCCGAATTCCCCAAACACCCGATAACAAAAAACGAAGAAATCGAGATTCAACAAACGCATCGACGATAACAGAGCACTCGATGGGCCAGGAAATCAAACAGCCCCAGAATCCGAGACGCGGAGAAAAAGAAGAGACGGACCTGGTCGGAAAAGACGATTGGGCCGAGGCCGATCGATCGACGGTCAAAATCGCGCAGGCGAGAGAGAGAATGAGAGAGAGTCGGAGAAAAAGAGATATGTATTACAAGGTCCAAACTGAATCGAAATTAGGGTTTTGTCTGGAGAACAGAGAAATAAGGAGAGGAAATGAGTGAGACTCCTCGTTGGCGTGGAAAAAGATGGTATATATGTTTGATATAAAGTTAACATCACACACTAAAGTAAATACACAGTGTAACATCTAAGTATAAAATTTATTTTATCCAAGTATAATACACTCAAAACTTGTTTTGAAAAATGTATAAAAGTTTTTAATTTTTTTTTAGTTTTCGAAATCGTCTGTATAAAAAATTAAAAAACGATGTATATTAGAAAAAAATACTGAAAAAGTATATTTAAAATTTTATATTTATTTAGTTTTTATGAAATTTAAGTTTATTTAACTCAATGGAAAGTTATTTTATCCAATATTTGCATTTTTTTCTTTTTACTATTTTCACTTGTCCTATGTTGTTTTATAAATTTCCAGAATCTCTATAAATTAATTATTATTAGATTATAATATCTAATGTTTTACGTATTTCTCATTTCCAAAATATTTTCATCTATAGATATCATTTCAATATTTTTTTGTTGGTTTTTTTTAATCTATAATTTCATTTGTTCAGGTTTACAGTTTTCTTACATATCTTCCTGTTTATTGCATTCTCATTTTTTTCCGTTATAAAATTTACACATAAACAAACAATTGTTAAAAAGAATTTTACCATAACAATTTTAAAATATCTTTAAAATTTAGAATTTTTTAGTGACATAATTGCGCACAAAATATTTTATAAAAATTTTAAGATATCATATGTCAAAACAAAAAATAATAATTTTAAGATATCACGGAAATCATATTTAACAAATATAATATCACAAAAGTCTACCAATAAATAATATATATACTATATATAATGAAAATCATAACAAAGAAGGCATAGTGCAAATCGCTCACGCAGTCCAGAAAACGGTGCGTTTTGAGACCCTCCACTCCGTCTTCCTCCACCATGGAAGGTGTGGTTGTGAAGCTCCCGTCGTTCAAGTTCCTCGGCCCTAACGTTGTCTTCTCCTCCTTCCCCTCCACTCGCCGGAGTTCCTCCGGTGTTCGTCTCTTCTCTGCTTCCTCGGCCTCTGCATCCATCGCCGCAGATTCAGAACCCACCTCCCTCGGTCACGTCGTTCGACGAGATTTCCCCATCCTCCACCAGGTTTTTCCCACTTCCTCCTGCTTCTTCATCCTGATAGGTGAATTTCTCGGAAATCGATTTGTTCTTTGACGCTCGATCAGTGATAGTTTTGGTCTCTCGATTTGGATAACCTGTTGAATTCCTTGAATTCATCTCTTCAATTGTAGAATTGAGGTTTCTGTATTGGTAATTTCACGGGATTATCCATTTTTTTTGCTTTTCTGTAGCTACAGCATTGAAAGATGGGAGAGTTATGGATACGCTGTTATTTTTGAGGTGTTGCAGGAGGTGAACGGCTCAAAGCTTGTGTACTTAGACAGTGCTGCAACTTCGCAGAAACCGACGGCAGTGTTGAAGGCCTTGCAGAATTACTATGAATCTTTTAATTCGAATGTTCACCGTGGAATCCACAATTTGAGGTGCGTTTTGTGTTAAGCTAGAATCTATGGTCTCTCAGGAGGAGTACTTGATGTTTTGGTCTTAGTTTATGTATATCTTGATTTCAATCTGGTTAGTTTTTCGTTTGAGTGAAATGGTTTCTGGGTATTTTCTGTTGATTGATTGCAGTGCTAAGGCTACGGATGAGTATGAATTGGCCAGGAAGAAGGTGGCGGCTTTTATCAATGCCTCGGATTCTAGAGAGATTGTGTTCACGAGGAATGCTACGGAAGCCATCAATCTTGTGGCCAAGACATGGGGTAAAAAAAACCTAAAACCAGGAGATGAGGTACGTCCTTTGTTGTCTTCTTACTATGCACTTAGAGATAGAGAGATGCTGTTGCTCTTGTTTGTGCAAATGATCATAGAAATCATTCTTTCACAAGATGATCCTAAGAAGAAAGAAGTGGGAAGTTACAAAGAGACGTCGAATATATTTGGTTACACTTTCAAACTGGAACTCACTAGGAGGAAGAGAGAATTATGGAATCCTCTATTTTGAGGGAAATGTCATGAATTCTTAGCTGTTAAGTTAGCCTGTTGGCAATAAGAAGCTTTGAGATGTAACAGATGTTACAAACATTGGTCTGCAGTTGAGTTGCTTTTGAACCTACATTTTCTTCTTTGTGCATTTTCAAATTGACTTTGTTGTTTGTTTTCCTTTATCCTCACAGAATAAGATGGTGAATGATGCTAGTTTCTCAGGTTGTACTTACGGTCGCGGAACATCACAGTTGCATTGTTCCTTGGCAAGAAGCAGTTGAAGAAACTGGCGCGGTTCTAAAATATGTAATGTTGAATGAAGAGGAAGTTCCAGATACTGACAAATTGAAGGAAATGCTTTCTCAAAAGACAAAGATTGTTGTCGTTCACCATGTCTCAAATGTGCTCGGTAGGTTCTGTTTTCCTGGTTTCATCTAAAACAAATTCATTTAACTTGGATAACCGAATGTGGCTTCTGCCTGTGGAAGCAAACTGGAATCGGTAATTATGTCTTTACTGCTGCTCTTTTTCTTCCTGTTTAGCCTCTTCGCTTCCTATAAAAGAGGTGGTTGTCTGGGCACATAATGTTGGAGCGAAAGTTCTCGTTGATGCTTGTCAGAGCGTTCCCCACATGCCGGTCGATGTTCAAAATCTTAATGCTGATTTTCTAGTGGCTTCTTCACATAAGGTTAGAGTTTTTTACGTTTGTTCTGAAATACATTGAGCCTTGTGGCATGTAAACAAAGTTGAAGAATAATCATGCTTCAGATGTGTGGGCCTACAGGAGTTGGCTTCTTATACGGTAAGAGCGAGATACTGCATGCCATGCCTCCATTCTTAAGTAAGCCATCTATCATAAGCTCTTCAATGCAAACACTCCTATTTCCCTTTATATATTTTGGAAATGGCTGGATTGAGCGCTGCGTAAATTTTGTTTTGGTTTTGTGCTCAGGTGGTGGAGAAATGATTTCAGAGGTATCTCTTTATCATTCAACTTATGCGGAACCTCCATCTAGGTTAGTGGTTATGCTTATATTAATAACTACTTATGGATGTAGCTTGTGGCATGAAAACAAATAAGTGTGAATGTTTATCAGATTTGAAGCTGGAACACCTGCTATAGGAGAAGCAATTGCCCTGGGAGCAGCAATTGATTACTTATCGGGGATTGGCATGCAAAATATCCATGAATATGAGGTTTGCTTCAATTTCCCTGCAGCTGTACCTCTGACTGTTACTGAAAATATGGTTCATAACCTTAAAGCACTTGAGGGTTAGATGCAAGAGTTGTCCTTCCACAGCGAGAACGCACACACTTTTTGTAAAATGACTCGTGGCTGAAAGCACTCACTGTTTCAGAACATAACTAAGTGATGTTTTTTTTTTCTTACCGTGATTAATGTTTTACGCTTTGCAGATAAAACTTGCTAATTATTTGTACGAGAAACTTTCTTCTGTGCCTGGGGTTCAGATATATGGCCCGAAACCTTCTGAAAGCGTCCACCGGGCTGCCCTTTGTTCCTTCAATGTGGAGGGCCTACACCCAACTGATTTGGCAACCTTCCTTGATCAACAGGTCTGTTGTTACCGAGGTTCCTGGCTTGTTGTCTCTCGTCATTTCTGGTTTTTCTCTTACCTTCCTTAACAACACTCCCGATGATTCTAGATGTGATACATTACATTTAGAGTGCTTGACCCTAAACCGAGGCATATCTTTACTGAATAGTGTTATCGAAACATGTTGATATATCGAAATCAAAAGAAGAGAATCCTCAAGATGACTTATCCCCGTTCTTACATGGACCGAGTCTGACTCTGTTAGGCTTTCCTCTATCTATATCCAGTGTTCTCGATCAGGTCAAGACAAATTAGGTGGCATTTCGGGTTACAGTTTTGGTTTGGTTGGGATATATTCGGGTTCAGTTATTTCGGTTTTAGAAAAACTATGATCATTCAGTTTTTATATTGAATTCGATTTCGGTTTTTATTGATAAAAATACTCATTTTTCAAAGAAATTTTCGGTTTTTTTGAATATTTTTTATTCGGTTCAGTCCATGTTTGTTTGTTTTTTCGTTTTAAAATAATCGTAACTATTTGGTTTTTATATATCTGATTCAGTTCGATTACTGTTCGGATGGATTCAATTATTCGGTTATTAACCAAACAGCGGTTGATCTTTGCAGCACGGGATCGCCATCAGGTCAGGACACCACTGTGCGCAGCCCGTCCACAAGTACCTGGGAGTGAACGCGAGTGCACGAGCCAGCCTCTATCTCTACAACACAAAGGAGGACGTCGATTTTTTCATCGATGCACTTGCCGACACTGTCGGCTTCTTCAGCTCCTTCAAGTAGCAGAATGCCTTCTTCTCTCGTTTTGTAAAATGGATCTGTGAAATCTCCATGAATGAGAAGAAATGGAGATTTTTCTCTGTACAATCTGAAGAATAAGCACACAGAGATATCGAGTGTTTGGGCTTCTATCCTATTCGCACTATTATGAGTTGATTCTATTCTCTGTGATTTTTTTCCCTCTGAATCTAAGCAGTGAGAACAGAATCAAAAAGAAAAAAAATCCTTAAAGGTCAAAGCAATTACGAATAATTGCTTAGCTGATCGATTTTTTTTTTTTATAAAATAAATTGAATCGAACGAAACGTATTTTGTTTCTTTACATGCAAGTCACTGACCGTTTTATGCCCGATTCTGTATCACATTTATTTGCATATTAAGAATTCCGCAAAATTAATCATTCGTTATTTTCGAATCTTAGAATTCAATTTTTCTAACAAAGAAACTAAAGATCATTTTAAAATTTTCAATGAATATTAGAAAATTTTGTTTAGTTTTTAAAAGTATCAAGAACAATTTCCTGTTTTTTAATAGACCAAATATAATTTTGTAAGTTTTTAAAAATACTTAGTATATTTTTGTATTTTTTGGGATAACCGACGAAAAATTAGAATTCATATAAAAAAACTCGCGGTTATTATATATACATTATTCGAGTATCATCGTAAATATCCGGTAATTTTGTCCCATCCTGCTCACGTGGATCACTCGAAGGTATGTAAACTCTTTCTTGCGGATTGGTTCACCAGTCCAAAGGCATCCTCGCAACGGCGAATTTATTTCTTATTGAGAAATTAAAACAAAATCAGAGCGTAATCATAATTATGTTAAATTAAATAATTTATCCATTATCTTTTTCTTTATAAATTTATTCACAAGGCTTTATGATTGGTTTAGTACCAAAACCCGACCCGATTCCCCAAATGCCCGAAACGCCCGCTCCAACGGCTAGTAAAATAATTTAAAAAAGCTACTAGTGACAATCTTGGCCGTCAATTCTCAACTCAGTCAAATGAACGGTTCAGATTTAAAACCAAATAAATCGACCGTTGGAGAGCCAAAAGTGGCCTTTCAGATTAGTACGCCACAAGCTACTTTCAGCATTTTTTTTTCTTCAACCACGAACATCTGCCAAAAAAGCAAACTTTGTTCGACAAAAATTAGGGTTTCTATAGAGGGAGAGCGAGTGCGGGAACTGATTGTGGAGAAGGCCGGACAAGAAGTAGCCGTCTCCGGGATTTCATTTCGTCTCTGCCAAGGAGTGTCGGAGAAGTGTTGATTCAGATCCAAGATAAGGAAGAAAGTTCAGAAATGGCGTCGAGAGCTCAGGTTCTACCTCACCAGCGTGGAACTGCGGGTTCGTGTTTCCTGATTGTTTGGTCTGGGCGTGTAGTTCGTTCTGAATCTTCATGGGTTTTGATTGAACTGCGTCTTTTGGCTCTGAATTCTGCCTGTTCTTTATCTATTTTGGTGAATGACTCGGGTGGCTACTCTGTAATATTTTCTTAATCTTCACGAGTTTTGGTTGATCTGCGTGTTTAGGGTAAAAAAAAAGTTCATGTTCCTTTATCTACTTAGTACTACATGTGATTTCTAGTAATTTGTGCTGAATCTTCATGGGTTCTGGTTTCATATGTGGGGTTCGCGTAACAATTTATCATGTTCTTTATCTGTTTTGGTGAATTCCGCATGTGGTTTCTCCGCTATTTGTTCTGAACCTTAACGGGTTTTGGTTGATTTACCTGTTTTTCGATCAGAATTTATTCTTATATCAGATCTGGTGAATAGCAGAGGATGCCTCTCCGTATATTTGTTCTGAATCTTCTTAGATTTTGGTTGATCTGTGTGTTTCTGTCACGATCTCTCTGTTTGGTGAATATCCCAGCTGTTTTATTTGAATCTGGGTTTCTCTTCCATGTATTTTGCTTGATTTTGTGAAGACGGGTGGATTCTTGAAGTTTTGATCTACTTAGATAATGAATGAGGGGAACTGATTTTCCTGAATGCTCCTGAGAAATGTCATCATAGTTTCTATTATATCCGGCTACTAATGCAATAGCTCCATAGGAGCACATGTTCGTGATTTCTGAATATTGATCAACTTCTATAATGCCAAAAATATAGGAGAGACGAAGCCGACAAACGCTGTGGGAAATGGAAAGAACAATAGGAAGGTTCTTGGAGACATTGGGAATCTTGTGGTTGGTCGTGTCGTTCAGACCGGAAAGGTTTTACTTGATCATCTTTCTGACATGATGTTTAGCGTGTTCTTTCCGTTATTTGCTTCCCAGAATTCGGAATCTGAATAGGCAAAGTTGATCTCATCAGGATCTGCAAAAGCCTAGAAACGAGGAAATTAGAGAAAATGGTGCTGTGACAAAGGCATTAGCTTCACTGAAACTAAACCAACCCTCAAAACCCGAGGTTCTTGCCATTAACACCGATGAAAATGAGAAAAGCTGCAAACCTGTTGGCAAAAGAACTCCCAAAAGAGGTACCAAGACATTCAGTGCAACCCTCACAGCTCGAAGCAAGGTTAGACACAAATTTCCAATTTTTAGTTCAATTATTAGTGACTTGAAGAAGTTTGATCAATTCCTTTTCATTTGATGAATCTTTTTCTTTATCTATCTCAATAGGCTGCAAACGGAATGAAAAAGTGCAAGAAGGATACCGTGATTGACATCGATGCAGCGGATACTGATAATGAATTGGCTGCCGTGGAATATGTGGACGATATCTATATGTTCTACAAGATGGCAGAAGTAATCTTTGTTTCCATCTTGCAACTCAAACCCATCATTAATTTTTACATCCTGTTATTTACGATTTTAATGCCGGTCACTGCAGGTTGAGGGAAAAGTCAGAGACTACATGGGATCACAGCCTGAACTGAACACAAAGATGAGATCAATACTTATCGATTGGTTGGTTGAAGTTCACAGAAAGTTCGAGCTCATGCCTGAAACTCTCTATCTCACCATCAACCTCATTGACCGGTTTCTTTCGGTAAAAGTTGTCCCGAGAAGGGAGCTTCAGTTGTTGGGCATGAGCTCCATGCTTATAGCCTCCAAGTACGAAGAGATTTGGGCACCAGAGGTCAATGATCTTGTCCTCATCTCAGACAGTGCTTATGTCAAGGAACAGGTTCTGGCCATGGAGAAATCAATCTTAGGACAGCTCGAATGGTACATCACCGTCCCAACGCCTTATGTCTTTCTTGCACGTTACGTTAAGGCCTCGGTTCCATGTGACAAAGTGGTAAGCATCTGTTTCCAGCAAAAATTAACATGTTCCCCGTTGTAAGCTATCTGCTTTCATCGGTATCGCCCATCAATCTCTCTCGGGTTATTTTTCAGATGGAGAATTTGGTGTTTTACCTGGCCGAGCTTGGACTTGTCCAGTATCCTTCCGTAGTCTTATACCTTCCATCAATGTTGGCTGCATCAGCCGTTTACGCGGCTCGAAGCATTCTTGATTGGAAACCATTTTGGACCGAGACCTTGAAACATCACACCGGTTACACAGAAGACGAGATATCGTAACCAGTTTCCCCCTCGATTTTTCGTCTCCGATCCTTTAATGTGTAATCTCATCAACAACACTGAGAAATCATCAATGGATCCCTTTTCTGTGCTTCAGGGACTGCGCCAAGATGCTGGTGGAATTGCAGGCTTCAGCTTCAGAAAGCAAGCTTAGAGCAGTCTACAAGAAATTCTCTGTTCCTGGAAACTGTGCCGTTTCATTACTCGTACCGGCTAAGGATTCCTCGGTTTCTTGCTCGTGAAGAAACTAACCCTAGTTTGTCTCGGTGTTTTTTTTTTCCTTCTCTCTGATCATGTTTCCTGTAATGATCTTTTGATGACATCGTAGGACGATGACCATGTTCGGTTTCTTTTTCTTTTTTTAATGTTTCTAGGTTTATGTGATAATTAATTCTCTCAAAAATAGTTTGTTTCCTTGGAAACGAAGAAGCTTGATTGTTTTGGAGTTTATGGCTTTTTGTATTTTTCCATCAGGAAAAAAAAAAGAAAAAGAAAAATGGTACGAGGATATCGATTTATTGTCTCTGCTTAGTGATGGGATCATACCACAGTTAATATGTATCAATTCCAAGTAATTGGATTATTCACCATTTAAACACTAAATATATAACACGAAATTATCAACGTTACAAAAAAAAATTAGAGGGATTCCTTTTAAAGCAAAATAAATACTCCCTCAATTTCAGTTTTGGAACAATTTTTTTTTGTTTCAAAACAAATGATGTTTTCAGATTTTTCATAGAATTTTTAATATTTTATTAAATTTATCTTTAACTAATAATATTTAAATATTTTACATATTTAAACATAACAATTCTCTATACAATAAATAAGGTATTTTGAACAAAATGTTATTCCATCCATTTCACAATGACTGAAGTTTTAAACTATTTTTTATGTTACTAAATATGGTTGTCATTTTAAGTTTTGTAGCCAATTTTTCAAAATAATCTTTAATTTTATTCTTAATAAAAACTAACAAATTCCAATAAATTATTGATGATCTTAAAGATATATGAGACTTTTTTTTCTATTTTCTTAAAAAAACGCAAAAAACAAACTTTAAACGTCAAGTTTTGTGAAACAAAAGGAGTATTTTTCTTAATTTATGTATTTAAGTTTTAAATATCATCTAAAATGAAACGAATGAGGGATCCTATCTATTATTATGTTACTCCCTATAGTTTTTGGCACTTGAAATCAACCGCCATAGAAAAGTTTATTTTGTTGTGTCCGAAATTGTTGGCATTGAAAAAGTGAAAACCACAATAAGAATACGAATTGTATTCATTGAATCATTGAATCGTTTGTTATATAATATCACGTAAGCATACAAATCCAATTTGAATACATAAACAACTTTTTTTCCTCGCTCATCCATTTATAAAGTTCGCATCAATCCAAATAAATTAGTATATATATATATATAGGAAATAAAATTAAAAGATATATAAGTTTGTATGGTTATATTATTTAAATTTAAATGAAAAGATATGTCTTTAGAAAATATTCTTTAAATTAACATATATATATATATATATATATATATATATATAACGAATAATTGTCATTTTAATTTAAGGAAAAATCTTATGCAAAATATACACTTTCCAAAATAATCTCAAGATAAATACTGAACTTTGAAAGCATACAAATAAAATAAATTTTCCATGAGTAATATATTAAAAAAAAAAGAAATATCAAAATCTTGCTAAATTCCAAACTAAAATCTTCAAATTTTAGTATGTATCCAAAGTGTAATTTAGTAAGATCTAGATGATTCATTTTTAATATGGTCATTGCGTAAAACTTCATATTTGTTAATTTCTAAGGCTTTAAAAAAACTTCATATTTATTTTTGGAAGCTTTAAATTTCAGTGTTTATCCTTTTATATATTTTTTAATTTTAATATTTTTTATGAGATTATTCCTACATTTAAATAAAAGGTTATATTTAAAGACTAATGTAAACAAAATATCATATGTTTCATATTAAGAAAACTTGTGTGATTATTAATTAATTACCTTTTGGTGAAGAGTTATTATTATCAGAATAAAAAAGCTAGTTTGATATGATTGAATAAAAGAAATACCTTTTCCAACAGGTATGGCCGTTTCGAAATTCGATTCGAGTTCGAATCAGTTTCTTTTGATTTTAAAAAAATAGATAACAATTGATTATTATATTATATTCGGTTCGGTTTCGATTAACTTCGGTTCTATTTTTTATTAAAAAAATAGATCTTAAAAAATCATTTTTTAGGTTTTTAAAATTTCGGTTCGTTTCGGTTTCGATTTCAAATAATTTTTTTTCTAAAAGTAATAGCGTTCGAAAATTTTGAACGATTCAGATCATAAAAATACCATATTTTTCGAGTCGATGCCATTCGATTTCGAAGAATCGAACCGAAGCATCCACCCTATTTTCTGAAGTGTTAACTATTAAATTCGTTTACAAATTTTTGTTGCAACTTTTTGTTGCCTACAAATACAAGATAGGCATTAAGACACATATATAAAATAATTATTTTAGAGATAAACGGACTGTTCTTACAAATAATTATTGCACAAGTTTTTTTTGGTTAAATTATTGCACAAGTTATTCATAAGGAGTTCCTTTATTTTCTTATAGAAACAAATTTCTCATGTGATCATGTGATGATTTGATAGAATAAACCAATATACCATTGAATCTTCTTTGTATCTTAAAAAACGTTTTTTTTTATTTTTGCAAAATGAGTGTACGCCTAGAAAATATATTTGGATTCTTGTTCTTTTTATTTTTTATTTATCAATTTTTTATTCAACACCACAAATTCAATTTTAATAATGATTATGTTGAACGAAATCAACAATTATGTGAGCCCATTAGAGAATTAGGTTTTTCCATCATATAAAAGAAACTTTAAAGTTATAAAAACCATCGATCCATATTGTTCTAATAGTTTCTGAAAGTTATATCCTATGTATTATTTGAATTTTTCAAAAATATCAAATCTCGTAACATGAATATCTTATAATTGATACTAGAGTTTGGTTTTAGTTTACTGTAGTTTGTCAATTAAAGTTTTTTTTTTTCAAATTGTATGTTATTTGAACATTATAGATGATGTAAATGATCTTTAGAGTTTGAGAATTTTTTGCATAAATATGTTAATGCATAACTTAATTTTTGTATATGGTGTATTTCAATTGATGGAGACAGCAAATTTATTTCTCCATAGACGTGCGGTTGTATACATATACATATATTAAACGTGTTTCATGTTACATTCAAGTGTTCCCACATCACATGAGCCGTGTCAAAAATATATGGGACTTGTACAAAATAAAAATCATTTATTTTAATCATATTATATGTTTTTTTTAATCTAAATCGATTATACATAACTTCAAATTTTCTATTACAAGTTTTATTTTTCTTTGTATTACATTACATGAATAAAGCGAGTTTTTTTTACATGAATAAAGTAGGTTTTGAATCATGTAAAATCAAATTATGTTTATGGGTTAAATTATTCATAATATCAAATAAAAATTAGAAATAAAAAATAAAAATAATACGCAAACCAAAGTATCTAATTTTGAGTGTGTTATTGTTATTATTATTATTATTATTATTATTATTATTATTATTATTATTATTAATTTTGTGTGTGAAACCAAAGGGATAATACGTGAAAAACAAAAAAAAAAAAACACCAGAGAAACGTCCAACGCTCTATACAGGCTCTGTATGTGCTGTATAAATTCACCCTTTCGGTGGACAGGCTCCGTACTGGATCAGAATTCTGGGAGTGAGAGGGAGAGAGATATGGAGGGAGTGGAGCACCGGATGGTGAGAGGCATAGGGTGAAAGCTCTGGCGGTGACATCCACGTGGCCGTGAAAGGAGCCGACGACGGCGCCGTCGTGCTCCTCATCCACGGCTTCCCGGAGCTGTGGTACTCATGGCGGCACCAGATCTCCGGCCTCGCGGCCCTGGGCTTCCGCGCCGTGGCTCCTGACCTCCGAGGTTACGGTGACTCCCAGGCGCCGCCGGAGATCTCCTAAAAAAAATCGAATTTAAAAATGCGATATTTTTTATATTTGGCGTTATTGGGTTTGTAAAACATTTTGGCTTGGTATCTATGTCTCTTTGTTGGCGAGCAAGAAACGGACACAAGGACAAGCGAGGAAGAATCTGTTGACGAGCAAGAATCAAGCCTGACTAAGAGCACGCTGAAACCAAACTCATGAACAACTCATCATCAGCACAAATGGAAATATACAAGTTACCGTTTTCTTATTATATGTTTCCTTCTGTAAGAGATTTACTTTCTTTCTTTTGTGCATATCAAACCTGTATAAACACTGTAATAGAAGTACATGAATGATATGGGAATCAAGTATATTTCTTACAGAAAGTTCACCCCCAAAACAGAACATACGTTCTTGCTTTCTTCTTTGATCAATCTCCAAATACTTTGAATTTCTTTATGGTATCAGAGCGGAAAGATCTGAAATCCTGAATCAATCTCTCTGTCAACTCCTCGTTTTCCCGTTTCTCCACCAATTGTTCATTGTTTCGACATCAGATCTGCAATGGAACAACAAGGAAAACTCATTCCGATTTTACTCAATGGCGAGAACTACTTTTATTGGACTAAGGCGGCAACTGCAGCACTTCACAGCAAGGGTCTGTGGGATCATGTCATCACAACCAGAGTTGCCGCCCCTCCGATGATCCCTGCTGAAGGTGACGACCCTGATTTAGTGGCGCGCCGAAACAAGCAAGAGGAGACAGATCAAGCTGTTTGGAGACAATCCGACAGTCAAGCGCTTGTAATCTTGCAGAGCTCTTTGGAAGCCACCATCCTCCAATCGTTCATTGCTAACGACACAGCCAAATCCCTTTGGGACTCCCTCAAAAAGGTTTACGGTAATCTTTCAAACATAAGTCGGATATTTGAAATAAAGAAGAAGCTTTCTAACCTGCAACAGCATGGACAACCGTTTCCCAAGATCCAAGGCGAATTCTGCGCCTTATGGGCAGAACTCGACGAAATCCGTCCTCCTACTACAGATCTACAGACCTCTCTCGCAAGAGCTCAAGAGGACAAGGTCTTTTCTCTCCTTCTCACCCTTGATGCTTCCTTTAATGACTTGATTTACCACATGTTGCGTCAAGCAAAGCTCCCGAGCTTCGATGAGGTCTGTATGATGATACAAAGGGAGGCAGGCGGTCGCAATCTCTTCACAGGCCCACAAGAACTTGCTCATTACAGCAAACGACCAACTGTCTCGACTTATCAGTCCAAAGACCGACGCCCTCTGTTCTGCGAACACTGCAAGAAGAATGGGCATACCAAGGAACGTTGTTGGATACTCAATCCTCATCTCAAGCCTAATCGGTACAGAGACACCAACCCCACCCGAGGGGCAGCATTGACAGCAAATACAACAGCCAGTTCAGGGGATACTGCAATCTCTTTTACACCTGATGAACTCAAAGGCTTTAAACAATTCCTTCTAGCCATGAACACCAAGGATTCCGGTAACACCACATCTTTTTCTAATATTATTATCGACTCCGGTGCTACATCTCATATGTTCAAAGATTCTGAATTGTTTAACAGCCTAACACATTGCAGTGGAACAGTCTCAGTTGCTAACGGTACTCATGTTCCCATTAAGGGACAGGGCACTCTTCCTTTACTTGGCAAACTCTTGTCTGGATATTATGTTCCAGATTTTAAACTTAATCTTGTCTCTCTATCGCAACTTCTCGAACAGATGTCATGTCGTGTCATTTTTGAAGCTGACAGTGTGCTCTTTCAGGATATTAATACCAATGAGACTTTGGGCAAAGGATACAAAAAGGCCAACTTGTTCTACCTTGAAGAACCGTCGATTTTACATTCTTGTTGTTATTCTGCTTCTCCAAACATTTGGCATGCCCGTTTGGGACATCCGCATTCTAAAGTTTTAGGTTTACTTCTTCCCGATCACAAACATGATAACCTCTTTTGCGAGGCTTGTACGCTTGGGAAACATGTTCGTTCAGTTTTTCCCGTTTCCACTACTACTTATGATAATGTCTTTGATCTTGTTCATTCGGACGTTTGGACAGCCCCGTGCTTCTCTCGGGATAATTTTAAATATTTCGTTACTTTTATCGATGAAAAATCCAAACACACATGGGTCACTCCTCTACGTAAGAAAAGTGATGTGTTTCAAGCATTCCAAAATTTTCATGCTTATGTCACTAACCAATTTGGGTTGTCTCTTAAGATTTTACGTACAGATAATGGAGGCGAGTACATGAGCGACATTTTCCGGCAATACCTTCTCACTCATGGCATCGTACATCAACGTTCGTGTCCACACACTCCTCAACAAAATGGTGTGGCCGAGCGTAAAAATCGTCATCTCATGGAAGTTGCTCGAACTCTTTTATTCCATCGGCACGTCCCGAAACAATATTGGAGCGATGCGGTTAAGATGGCATGCTATCTTATTAATCGCATTCCCACTCAAATCCTACATGATCTTTCTCCATATGAGGTAATTTTTAATAAGAAACCCACAATTGACCACCTTAAAGTGTTTGGTTGCGTGTGTTTTGTTCGTGTTCATGAAGGAGCTCGGGACAAGCTAGACCCTCGAAGCATTCGTTGTGTCTTCTTAGGATACCCATCGGACCAGAAAGGATACCTATGCTATCACCCTCAGTCCCGACATGTTTACACCTCTCGTGACGTGAAATTCATGGAGGATATTAGCTACTTCGACGAGCATGATTGGGTTGTTTTGGAAAATCTTACCCGCCAAGGATCAGATTATCATGACTCTCTCCACCAGTATATTCAGTCCATCAGCAACTTGAATCTCACTACATCACCGCTTCCAAAATCATCATCAACTCTTCTACCACCAGATACAGACAATACCATGATTGAGCACATACCAGACACTGTTTCACCAACACATGGCGCTGACACACCCATCCTATCACAGGTTCCCTCTCTCTCTTCAAATTCTATACCACCACTAACACCCACAACAGGTATCGATGCACAAGAATCCCCTCCAGATGCTTTTCCTGAGGGGGAATCAATTCCAGACCCTTCTCTTGTGGGTGTCGAAGGCTCTGATTCTTCTGCACGCGAGGTCCCCCACCCAGCCGAACCTGCCCACGTGTCCTCTGCTGTGCCCCTACCTCTGCGACGCAGTTCCAGACCTCATCAACCGTCTACGCGTCTCGGCTCAGATTGGGTATTATCTGCTCCCTCGATCAGAAAATCGAACTCTGCCATACACCATCCCATTCAATCTTTCTCGTCATTAGATTCCTTTTTACCTATTGACCACGCTTTCTTGAGTTCAATCGAACACGGAAGCGAACCTGTTAGTTTTTTGCAGGCTAAGGAAATCCCAGTGTGGCAGAAAGCGATGGACGAAGAGATTTCCGCGCTGGAACGTAACGGCACATGGGAAATTACACATCTTCCTCCGAACAAACGGGCTGTCGGCTGCAAATGGATCTATAAAATCAAGTACTTAAGCACGGGAGAAATTGAGCGTTACAAAGCCCGGTTGGTCGCGAAGGGCTTCACTCAAACTTACGGCGAGGATTACACCGAGACATTCGCTCCCGTAGCTAAGCTTTCCACTGTCCGTGTTATTTTATCGTTATCTGTCAATTTAAACTGGGCTTTATGGCAGATGGACGTCAAAAACGCCTTTCTCCAAGGCGACTTAGACGAAGAAATCTACATGACACCACCTCCAGGTTATCATCAAACACTTCAACCGGGCCAAGTGTGTAAACTACGAAAATCTCTCTATGGTCTCAAACAGTCACCACGGGCTTGGTATCATAAGCTCTTAGTTTGTCTAAGGATTCGGAAATTCACTCCATATAAGAGTGTTATATAATTACAAATGAAACTATATTAACATACATCGTTATATCTATGTAATTTCCTATGCTTCTTTCGTATAAAGACAATATTGTCCATTTACATGTGTTTTTTTTGTCATATATTTCGATGGACATTCATTCTCGTGGGCAGAAGCTTGCCGGCCGGAGAGGACAAATTACAACGACAGAACACGTTTGCCTTGTCCTCATAGATTTAGATTCTCTTCTTTCTTGGATGTTTTTTCGGATTAAATTTTATATTAATTATAGCTATCCTATTTATAGGTCAATTTTTATTCTATCTACGATCTTATATTCGATTTTTAATTCTTTTTATATTTTTAAATTATTATTATACACAATTATTTTCACATTAAATTTTATTTGACTATTATAAACATGCCATTTAGATTAAGTCAATTTGAGTGTGATAATATATCATTAATCAATAATCATAACTTATAAGTGGTTAGTTTGGTGTCATACGCTTTTTTCTAGGATTTGATTCCTTTTTTTTTTTTCGTTTTGACCAGATTGCACATGCATTTGTTTCCAGTGTTATTATTTTTGTTTCTTCATGATTACAATTTTAAAAAAATGCGATATTTTTAAATAGAGGAGAGAGAGGGCGGGGTGGGAATGCTTGGACTTATTGCATGAGGCTAATAAAAAAGGGGCCCCACCCGAGGAAATTAAAAGGTGAAATTGAGATGCTTAATTTGTTATTTTTTGTGTTCAGCCTAATCTCCACTAATCACATTATTACTCTTCAGAAAAAAAATCGAATTTAAAAATGCGATATTTTTTATATTTGGCGTTATTGGGTTTGTAAAACATTTATTAAAAAGATATTGAACAAACTGTTGGCGAGCAAGAAACGGACACAAGGACAAGCGAGGAAGAATCTGTTGACGAGCAAGAATCAAGCCTGACTAAGAGCACGCTGAAACCAAACTCATGAACAACTCATCATCAGCACAAATGGAAATATACAAGTTACCGTTTTCTTATTATATGTTTCCTTCTGTAAGAGATTTACTTTCTTTCTTTTGTGCATATCAAACCTGTATAAACACTGTAATAGAAGTACATGAATGATATGGGAATCAAGTGAATATTTCTTACAGAAAGTTCACCCCCAAAACAGAACATACGTTCTTGCTTTCTTCTTTGATCAATCTCCAAATACTTTGAATTTCTTTACTCTTTAGGCCCGATAAAGTGAAAGCTCTGGTCAATCTCAGTGTGCCGTTCACTTTCAAGCCGACGGATCCGTCGCCGGGGGTCAAGCCTGTTGAAATGTTGCGCGCGTTCTACGGCGACGATTACTACATATCCAGATTTCAGGTTCGATTTTTTCACTCGGTATTTGATTCTAGAGAAAACCGATGTTAGTAATCAACTTAATCCACTAATCGAATTCGTCCTTCGTCAAATCAGAAATTGAATCTCATGTAGCTTATGGTTTATAGTGTTTTTGTGGTATGGATGTTATGTTTAGTGGTTGAACCGAGGAGATTATTTAAATTTTTTGATAAAAGAGATTATTTAAATTTTGCTTTGTATAAACAATATGGACCAACTAAAGAAATGCTTATTTCGTTTGTATGCACATCCTACTGATAAGAAACATTGTCCCAACCATTTTCTTAGAGACAGAGATCGGATTCATGGGAATGAAAACGAGAAACAGAGCATATTGATCTCAGTGAACAGATTATAATCAACAAACTCGATGCTTTGGTGTTGTTGTGGCTTTAGGAACCTGGAGACATAGAAGCAGAGTTTGCGGAAGTTGGGACCGAAAGAGTATTGAAGAGGTTTTTCACGTTCCGTACACCCGGCCCGCTTATTATCCCAGAGGATAAAAGCTTTTGGGGTCCTCCCGGCACTCCGATCCCTTTACCGTCCTGGCTGTCCGAGGAAGATGTTCAATATTACGTGAGCAAGTTCGAGAAGACGGGGTTCTCTGGAGGAGTGAATTTCTACCGCAATATCGACCGGTATCTTCTCCGTCTCTATGCCTTCTGTTTACTCTACCACCGTAAAAAAACGCTTACACTCTTAGCAGTTATGCTTAAAGGTTGTATATGTATATTGTAATGGCTTTTGGGATGGACTGATGGCCAGGAACTATGAGCTGCTAGGGCCATGGATAGGGAGCAAGATCACGGTACCGACAAAATTCATAGTGGGGGATCTAGATCTGGTTTACTACATGCCCGGCGTGAAGGAATACATCAACGGTCCTCAATTCAAAGAAGACGTACCGTTGCTGGAGCCGCCGGTGATTATGGAGGGAGTGGCTCATTGGATTAACCAGGAGAAACCCGACGAGATCCTTCATCACATCACCGACTTCATCAACAAGTTCTGAAAACCGACTCGGTTTCGTTAAACCACCGGTTAAACCGTCTGGTATATATGCCGGTCTGTAGCTTTGATGTTGTTTCCAAGGGATAAGAGAAATAAGAGATTGGTATTGGTCTAAGTCCCCCTTGTAACAAGGATGGTGTGTTGTATTTCCTGGGGATGATTTTACTGCTCACTTCAATTGCAATATTTTATATATATATATATAATAAAACAAATTCATATCAAACGGCACCTGAATTTAGGGCTGGGCACGGGTCGGGTGTCCGCGATTTTGGATATACCCGTCTTCGTTTTTGTCTTCGCGGGTTTTATAAAAACAATGTCTCATTCTCTATCTCATTCACACCGGGTACCCGTCGACCGGATACCCGTGATTAAGAGATGGATACCCACGAATACCCGTACCCGTAAAATATATATTTTTTTAAATAAATATAAACTAAATATTTAGTAAAATTATATTATTTAATTCAAATATATATTTAAAATATAAAAAATATATATATCTTGAATATATATAGATTTTTAAAAGTTTTTAAAATATATATATTAATTTTTAAAAGTTAAAACCTAATATTTAAATAAATAATTAAAAAAATATAGGAATATTTGATATTTTTATATATTTACGGGTATCCGTGGGTATCCGTCTTCGTAAAAATGAAACCCGTACCTGTTTTCGTTGTCGTTTTTATGTACCCGTCTTCGTCTTCATTCAGAGGCGAGTACCCGTTTTTCGGATATCTACGAGTTCGGATATCCGCAAACCCGCGGGTAACGGGTATAAATGCCCAGCCCTACCTGAATTCGGATAGAAATATTTATCCAAATCAAACCAAATTTCAAGATGAAACATAATTTCATTGTACAGACGTGAAACTTCTACAATGTAAATAAACAAAAAAAAAAGCGTAGTATCAAAATAAAAAAACTCATCAACAATATATTTCGCATCCAATAACCCTAATCGTTACAGTTAACGTGTCCCCGTCGGAGAAGCTAGTGGAATGCGAGGCTTTATTGGCGATAATATATTCTCATTCACTGCTCTATTATTATTTTCCGGTTAATTTTTTTTAAAAAATAGTCCTTCAGTATTTTCTATATATTAAAGTTTATTCAGTTAAAATTCGTTTTTGTTTGTTTTCTTAATTTAAAATATTAAATTAGTTATTTTCGAGTTTAATTTTTTTTATTTTAATTGAAATATATTCATTGGGTTTTGATAAGTTGTAATCGTTTTTGTGACTTCTCCGTGAGTGGATGCATTTATCTCAATACAATTAATCTGAGCGATACATAAAAATTAGAGATGTCTAAAACTTTTCAAAAATAGTGTGCTGGTTTATTTCCAATTACAGAAATATTTTTCACGTTCTCATCTTTAGAAAATAATCGAACATTCGATTACACAAATTTAAAATACAAATAAGATACTAGTATTTTATTTTTTAAAATTTAAAAGAAACCAAAATTATCATATACAGTATAATATAATAATATATCTTAATAAGAAAAAAATAAAAGAAAATTAATCTTGGCTCTATCAAACTATCTAATTTTGATTCTCATTCTCTTGCATAATTATTGTTGTTAAAGAAAAAAAATAATCAGCATCGCTTTATCACAAATTTATTTAGAATCGATCGTATGAATTTTTCGTTTCTATTTATTTCAATTTTGAGTTATCTCATTCGAAATTTGCAATAATTTCAAGTTATTTCTAATAATTTGTTGGTAAATAAGTCTAGATCTATCACTTTTTTTTTCTTTTTATTTAATTTATATATTTTTCACTTTTCTAACCGCAACCTAATAACCTTAGCCATTCAAAAAACGTTGATTTGAAACGGTATCTAACATATTTTTTTTGATAATTCGGAAGTTCATCGGGCCTTTGGTCCAACTACATCTTCCAGAGGACCGTGGCAGTTCATGTGAAAACTCCTCCCCAACCAGTAATCGGACCACCAACCTCTGAATGCTTTGCATCCAGTTGCTGACGACTCCTCCACAAGCTGTTGGGTAACGGTATCTAACATTGACTTGATACATTTCACCATTTCAAAAATAAAATGAATTACTAACTCCACAAGTTTCACGATATTGTTAAATTTCTACAGAAATTATTAAATCCATAAATTAATAATATCTACACAAATTATATCATCGATAATATCGTTAAAATGGTATTTAAATATTAATATTCTAAGTATTGTTTTTCTAGACGTCAATTTATTGTCCTTCGGGTTTAGAAAAGCCTAAAATGAAAAGTACATAACATGAAATTAACATTATAATGTCATAACCATGTGTATAGGTTTGAAATTTTTTATAAGTCTGTGTAATTATTGATATAATATAAAATTCGTGAGGAAAAAAAATAACGAAACCCTGTGTATAATATTTTTTGTTTTGTTAGAGAATATCTATTAAAACTAATTATATATATATGGGATTGTAAGAATTTAATATCGTTTAAATTTTTTTATGTATTTTAATTCGTAATTTTTCAAATTTATATATATATATATATATATATATATATATATTATATTCCAGAGATAATCCCATTAAAATATATTAATTTTGCAAAATATGTCAAAATATATAAATTTTTTAATTAAAAAACAAATATACCAAATGTTGAAATGTGTCAAAGAATAAAAATATTTAAATCTATAACAATTTCTTAAATAATTAATGTATCAGAAAGTCTGTTGGAATTTAGAAAGATTTAAATAGTTCATTTTAATATAATATTCACCAAAAAATTATATTTAATTGTGAGAATTTCAATTAGTATATTTAGTGACAGTTTTGCACAAAATTGAGTATTTTATATGAATTTTTTTTTAAAAAAAAATAGAATCTAAATTAACGTGGGAAAAATAGCACGTGTAAATACACAACGAACTATATATCAAATGACACACGCGGTGCACAGGCACAGACAGTGACTGGATCAGAAAGAACCTCTCACTGAGAGAGAGAGAGAGAGAGAGAGAGATGGAGGGAGTGGAGCACCGGATGGTGAGAGGGATAGGCGGCTACATCCACTTGGCCGTAAAAGGACCCGATGACGGCGCCGTCGTGCTCCTCATCCACGGCTTCCCGGAGCTGTGGTACTCATGGCGGCACCAGATCTCCGGCCTCGCGGCCCTCGGCTTCCGCGCCGTGGCTCTGGACCTCCGTGGCTACGGTGACTCCCAGGCGCCGCCGGAGATCTCCTCCTACTCCGCCATGCAGGTCGTCGGAGATCTGGTGGCCGTCATCTCCGCCGTAACCGCCTCCGATGACGAGAAGGTCTTCGTCGTCGGTCACGATTGGGGCGCTGTAATGGCTTGGTATCTGTGTCTCTTTAGGCCCGATAAAGTGAAAGCTCTGGTCAATCTCAGTGTGCCGTTCACTTTAAAGCCGACGGATCCATCGCCGGCGGTCAAGCCTGTTGAAATGTTGCGCGCGTTCTACGGCGACGATTACTACATATCCAGATTTCAGGTTCGATTTTTTTCCTGGGTATTTCGATTGTAGAGAAAATCGCTGTTTGTAATCGTTTAATCCACTAATTGAATTTTATCCTCCCTCTATCAGAATTCGAATCTCATGTCGTTTATGGTTATAGTATTTTCTGTGGTATAGATGTTATATTTAGTGGTTGGACGGATGAGATTATTTAAATTTTGCTTTGAATAACCAGTATGGACCAACTAAAGAAATGCTTATTGGATTGTATCCACATCTCACAGATAAGAAACATTATCCCAAACGTTTTCTTGGAGACAGAGATCGGATTCATGGGAATGAAAACGAGAAAACAGAGCATATTGGTCTCAATGAACAGATTATAATCAACCAACTCTATGCTTTGGTGTTGTTGTGGCTTTAGGAACCTGGAGCCATAGAAGCAGAGTTTGCGGAAGTTGGGACCGAAAGAGTACTGAAGAGGTTTTTCACGTTCCGTACGCCCGGCCCGCTTATTATCCCAGAGGATAAAAGCTTTTGGGGTCATCCGGACACTCCGATCCCTCTACCGTCCTGGCTATCGGAGGAAGATGTTCGATATTACGTGAGCAAGTTCGAGAAGACGGGGTTCTCGGGAGCAGTGAATTTCTACCGCAATCTCGACCGGTAACTTAACTGTTTACACTCTTAGCAGTTATGTTCAAAGGTTGTATATCGTATCTTATAATGGTTTTTGGGGTGGACGAGGTCAGGAACTATGAGCTACTAGGGCCATGGATAGGGAGCAAGATCACTGTGCCGACAAAATTCATAGTCGGGGATCTAGATCTCGTTTACCACAGGCCCGGCATGAAGGAATATATCAACGGTCCTCAATTCAAAGAAGACGTACCATTGCTGGAGCCGCCGGTGATTATGGAGGGAGTGGCTCATTGGATTAACCAAGAGAAACCGGACGAGATCCTTCACCACATCACCGACTTCATCAACAAGTTCTGAAAACCGACGCAATATCTCGATCTCGGTTTTATTAAACCACCGGTTGAACCGTCTGGTATATATGCCGGTTCTTATAACAAGGATGGGGTATTGTATTTCTAAATATATGATTTTACTGCTTACTTCAATTGCAATATTTATATATATATATACATATATCATCATATTATTATATTTCTTGGCCATTCAAAAAATGTTGATTTGAAACAGTATCTAACTTTGACTTGTAATATTTCACGATTTTCAAAAATAAAATGAAATACAATATTTAGTGACAGTTTTGCACAAAACTGAATATTTTAGATAAAATAACTAATGCATGGCAAAAGGTTTTGGGAGTTTTTGGATTTTAAAAACTCAAAAAATTATCAATCAAGTTTTTTAAATTTGGTTTTCCTAAAAACCAGGAAAACCACTTTATGAAAAAAATTGAACTAAAAACTAAAAGCTATATTTTTTTGGATTTACAAATCTATAAAAATCAAAAGCCAAAAACTAAAATCTAAAAACCAAAAACTAAATCCAAAAACTCAAAATAAAAACCTCATCCATTCAACACCATATATAGAATTTCAATTAGTATATTTAGTGACAGTTTTCACAAAACTGAATATTTTATACGAAAAGTTTTTTTAAAAAAAATTAGAATCTAAATGAGCGTGGGAAAAATTAGCACGTGTAAAATACACATCTTGCTATAATGCTATCTATCAAATGACACACGGCGGCGCACAGGCGCCGACACAGTGATTGGATCAGAAAAAACCTCGCAGTGGGAGAGAGGGAGATGGAGGGAGTGGAGCACCGGACGGTGAGAGGGATCGGCGGCGACATCCACGTGGCAGTGAAAGGACCCGAAGGCCGCGTGGTCGTGCTACTCATCCATGGCTTCCCCGAGCTGTGGTATTCATGGCGGCACCAGATCTCCGGCCTCGCGGCCCTCGGCTTCCGCGCCGTGGCTCCTGACCTCCGCGGATGCGGTGACTCTCACGCTCCTCCAGAGATATCCTCCTACTCCCTCTTTCACATCGTCGAAGATCTCGTCGCCGTCATCTCCGCCGTAACCGCCGACGACGACGAGAGGGTCTTCGTCGTCGGTCACGATTGGGGCTCTGTATGTTGAAGAAAACAAATATACCAAGAAAGGAAAGAAGGAAATAGATCACATAAAATTACTTATTATTCAAATTAAATCAAGAATAAATAAAAATTTGCACTAATTAAGATCAATCTAGTCATTGAAAATCATTCATCATTACCTCATTATATATTTCATGGAGTGTGGATATTCTAATTGATTACTTTTCTTATTCATTGTATATCATATAGCCTTTAGGATAATACTTGTAGTTTTGTAGAAGTTGTCCATATTTTATTTTAATGGCTTATACATGTATTTGATATTCAAGAAAAATAAATGGAGTTTTTCATTATTTATTCTTGACACTCTTAACAATCACCATAATTTTCCACAATGGTATCAGAACAAAGATCTATGATGACCATTATTTTCTTCATTTCCGCTGGTTAAACAAACCATTCCAAAACATATTCTGTCTCTCGGTATCATTTTAAACCAAAGAAAATCACATTCATGTGGTTTAAAACTGAAGTTAATTTGTAATTTCTTCTTTTGTCCTATTCAAATAGACTTTCATGACACATATAATGTTTGTGGGTTTCTAAGTGGGATCGGACAGTCAAATCATGAGGCGAAAATGGAAATGAGACATCAAGATATCCTTGCTCAAAAGGAGCTTCAAGAAAAATATGGATCTCTGAATTGGAACTACTGTTGCATATGGATATGGGTAGGGATGTCAAAACGAGCCGAGCTCGCGAGCCGGCTCGAGGTTGGCTCCTTTTCTATCGAGTCGAGCCAAGAATATCTGAATCCAAATAAAAATGGGCTGAGTGAGCCAGCTCCCCACGAGCCGAGCCCAAACGAGCTAGCTCGGCTGGCTCGCGAGCTGGCTCGGGAGCTGGAGTAAAAAAAAAAATACGTAGAAACTTGAAAGTGTTGATATTGTTGGTATGATATTTTGATTTGGAGATAAACTTTTATGTATAGATTCAGATTTGAAGATGATTTTTTATACATGGATTAGGGTGGTCTAATTGTATATGGATGGATTAGGATCTGAAAATAGTTTTTTGTACATGGATGAATTATGATTTTATCTATTTGAAAATGAGTTTTTGTATATAGATTGTGATTGTGAATATAAGTATGATTTGAATGTATTGATATGTTCTTTTTATGTTGATATATCATTTGGATATGATTTTATATAATTTGATATGATTGTTTTAAGTATTTAGAAAAATATGAACCGGTTTGCGAGCTAAGCGAGTTGGGCTGAGCCAGAAATTTTCTGGCCCAAATAAAAATGGACTTAACGAGCTGGGTTGAAAATGAGCTGGCTCGAAATGAGCTGGTCCGAGCCGACTCGTTTAACATCCCTAGATATGGGTAATAAACACCTTAGATTTAGTTTTTTCATTATACAAAACCCTAAATCTCTGAATACTTATTTGTTTGACCCGAGTTTGATAGCAATAAGTAAATGAAGTACGGAGGGTGACTATGACTTTATATTTGACAAAAACCACTTTAGACATCATGATCATCATGTTAGTAAGTTTGCACGAGAGTATGAAATTTATTTTGATATGCGTGAGATTCATGAAAAAGATCTAGCAAAACTTAAATCATTGTGTTTCTTCAAAACGGAGTGCTAAGGCGCCTCCCTTGTGCGTTCTAATCTACTTCTTGAGTTAATACAGAAAATTAAAATCGAAAGGAGGACCCATTAGGACTCGGAAGCCAAAGGAGCCGCCATGGGAGATGATAACATGCGCAAGGGAGGATTAGTGCATTCACTCTTCAAGATTAGCTTTTCAACATATCTCTAAGCTAATCTTGAGGGAGATGTTGAAGAAAACAAATATACCAAAACAGAAAAGAAGGAAAAATATCACATAAAATTACTTATCATCCAAATTAAATCAAGAATAAATAAAATCTGCACCAATCAAGATCAATGTAGCCGTTGGAAATCATTCATCATTACTTCATTACCTCTTTCATGGAGTGTGGATATTCTAATTATTGATTACTTTTCTTATTCATTGTATATCATATAGCCTTTAAGATAATATTTGTAGTTTTGTAGACGTTGTCCATGAACGTATTTAAAGGCCTATACATGTATTTGATATTTAACAAGAATAAATGAAGTTTTTCATTATTTGTTCTTGACACTCTTTACAATCACCATAATTTTCCACACTCTAATGACTTGGTATCTCTGTCTCTTTAGGCCTGATACAGTCAAAGCTCTGGTCAATCTCAGTGTGCCGTTCAATTTCCGGCCGAGGGATCCGTCGCCGGCGGTCAATCCACTTGACGGGTTGCGCACGTTTTACGGCGACAATTACTATATCTGCAGATTTTAGGTTTGGGTTCGAACTTCTTTTATTGGTTATGTAGTGGATCACGCCCAAGTTCCTTCTGTCTGTAGCCCACCACCAAAACACAACCCAACCCACAACACTTAGAGAAAACCTCAGTTCGTGTCTTTGTTCGAAGATTGCAATCACGAATGTTCTTTCTTCCCCTTTGGAGTCTCTGTCCCCCTTCTTCTCTTTCTCTTAGATTTTAATCTCAGATGCAGTCCCGCTAACAACGCTGACGGAGATAATCGCAGTTACAGGTTCGACTTCGGTTGTGACCGAATCGAACACCACCAGAGGCGACGAGTCTCGAGTTGATGTTCTACCAAAGACGATGTCTCCGCTGCCACCGATCTGCACAGATTCGATAGAAAATGCAGCAGAGAAGGAATTACACTAAAAGAGATAAGTAACTAAACCCTAAGTCTTGTTTCTTTATTAATCAGTTTCTAGAGTTTGTTCTTTTTACCGATTAAATGTATTTAGGGTTTGATTAGAGTTGATTCTGAGTATTTTGGATGATTTATGTTTAGTCTTGCACACAGAAACGAGAACCACACGCACACACCCTTTGGACAGAGATATACGAGTTCGGATCACTCGATGTGAGTGAACCTACGTCTCGGCAGGGCTTTAGCCCTAGATCAATCTCACTAGATTTTGGGTTTCCTTTTACACAAATTTTCACCCAGGAATACAATCTGATTCCTCAACACACACACTGCAATAAGCAAACATAATCAAAGACTAGAACTTAGCTTTCTCTGCTCCAAAGAACTAACGTGTTCTTCTTCTTGCAGGAGTATTCAGCTTCTTGAAAAACCCTTCAGAAGCCCTTGATCTCTTGTGAAAAACTGTATCTTGTACGAGTATTTTTTTACCTTCAAGTATCTGGACCCTTTTATAGCCAAAAAGGTATTAACTGATTATTCTTGATTCTTTTGCAATCTGTTACATTCACGTGAAGTTTATCCATGTCAGCATAAGTCATGCCACATACGCATTCTTCAAGTCACTTTCAACAAATCTCCACCTTGAATTGAAGACCCTAGTGATGAATTGATCTAGAAACTTTTGCTAAAACCCTGTTTTCTCAGACTGATTAGTCTGTAAATTTACACAGGTTCAATGCTTGTTTGAACCTGCCCATTCTTGCCACTTTCGCATTTAATCTCTGCAGCTTATCCTCAACTAGTATCCCTAGCTGCTTAGCTTGTTCCGCTACCTCTTGTAGCTTTTTAAAACCCTCAGATTCCTTCCCACAGTTTTCAGAAACTTTCTGTTGTTCTAACTTTGGTTGATCAGCCTTCTCAGCTATTGTAACATTTCTTTGAACTTCTCCATTGTTCCCAAAATCCAGTTGAACAAATTTTTCTGTTGTCATACTTGTTACAGCAACTCCGTGTAAGAAGTATAATCCATTCTGTAACTTTCCTTACAGCTTCTTTTTTGAACCATCCGCCACTTGAATCTGTACCGATCCTATTCCTGTGACCTCACAAGTGTTATTGTCACCTACTAACACTTTTCCACCGTTTATTTCTTTAAACTCTGAAAGTACTTCCTTTCTTGATGTCATGTGATAGGCACAACCTGAATCTAGTATCCATTCATCCTTGGAATCCATCTTAGTAACAGTTAGAACTTCTGTGTCTAGGAAATTTCCGGTTGCGATGACTGTTTGTGCATTCCCTGCATTTTGTTGTCCTTCTAGATGTTTTTTCCGCAATCTGCACTGCTTTTTAAGATGACCCTTTTTTCTGCAATACCAACAGACCTTCTCCTCACCATTTCCAGCTTGCCCATTATTCTGAAACTGTGAATTCTGTTTTCCGTCAAATCTGCCCTGATTCTGAAAGTTACCACTGAAGTTTCCTTTAGCCATTAAACCCGCTCCTTGATTCTGAAAATGCCTTTTGTAGCCTTGAAATCGAGTTCCTTAGAATAGGCCGCATTAATCACATCCTTGAGTGTCAAAATGTTCTTATTAAACCTCAAAGTGTCCTTCACATGTTCATATTGTGTCGGCAATGAGTTCAGTAAGTAGATAGCCTTGTCTTCGTCTTCAATCTTCACTTCAATGTTCTCCAAGTCAGAAATCATCTTTCTAAACTCTGTTATATTGTCTGCGGTGCTTTTGCTTTCATCCATACGAAACCCGTAGAATTTTTGCTTCAAATAGATTCTTTCGGGAAGAGCCTTTTCCATGAATTCTTCCTCTAAAATCTTCCACATGTCTGCTGCTGTAGGTTTCTTGATTACGCTTCTCAGAACTTCATCTCCGAGACTTGTCTTTTTCAATATATCAGATTTTTCTCCCTCTGACATTACTGCTGGAAATTCAGGATTATGTTTCAAGGCTTCATCTAAGCCTAGATTTCCTAAGTACACAACCATTTTTTGCTTCCAAAGCATAAAATCACCTTTGCCGTTAAATCTCTCGATCTCTGTCCTTACTGTCGCCATTTTCTGCACTGAAAACTGTAGTAAGTCTGATTTATATGTTCTGGTCGTTATCTTCTATTTATGTATATCTTGCGAGCTCCACCTTCACCGGTGTTTCCCCTCGCAATCCTACGACTGTGCACTAACAGGTTTGTCCCCTTGAATCTGATTTTTCTTTTTTTTCTGACTTTCTGTGCTAACACTTTTCTGGGTGTCCTTGCAGGTTCTGAAGTCTTGAACTTGCTGTCTGCTGGCTGTTGTCTGCTGCCTCCTGCCTCGTGCCTCGTTTCTTGCTTTCCAAGAAACTATCACTGATCCGGTAAGTGGATCACGCCCAAGTTCCTTCTGTCTGTAGCCCACCACCAAAACACAACCTAGCCCACAACATTTAGAGAAAACCTCAGTTCGTGTCTTTGTTCGAAGATTGCAATCACGAATGTTCTTTCTTCCCCTTTGGAGTCTCTGTCCCCCTTCTTCTCTTTCTCTTAGATTTTAATCTCAAATGCAGTCCTGCTAACAACGCCGACAGAGATAATCGCAGTTACAGGTTCGACTTCGGTTGTGATCGAATCGAACACCACCAGAGGCGACGAGTCTCGAGTTGATGTTCTACCAAAGACGATGTCTCCGCAGCCACCGATCTGCACAGATTCGATAGAAAACGCAGCAGAGAAGGAATCGCACTAAAAGAGATAAGTAACTAAACCCTAAGTCTTGTTTCTTTATTACTCAGATTCTAGGGTTTGTTCTTGTTACCGATTAAATGTATTTAGGGTTTGATTAGAGTTGATTCTGAGTATTTTGGATGATTTATGTTTAGTCTTGCACAGAGAAACGAGAACCACACGCACATACCCTTTGGACAGAGATATACGAGTTCGGATCACTCGATGTGAGTGAACCTACGTCTCGGCAGGGCTTTAGCCCTAGATCAATCTCACTAGATTTTGGGTTTCCTTTTACACAGATTTTCACCCAGGAATACAATCTGATTCCTCAACATACACACTGCAATAAGCAAACATAATCAAAGACTAGAACTTAGCTTTCTCTGCTCTAAAGAACTAACGTGTTCTTCTTCTTCTTGCAGGAGTATTCAGCTTCTTGAAAAACCCTTCAGAAGCCTTTGATCTCTTGTGAAAAACTGTATCTTATACGAGTATTTTTTTACCTTCAAGTATCTAGATCCTTTTATAGCCAAAAAGGTATTAACTGCTTATTCTTGATTCTTTTGCAATCTGTTACATTCACGTGAATTTTATCCATGTCAGCATAAGCATGCCACATATGCCTTCTGCTTACTCTACCACCGTAAAAGAAAACGCTTACACTCTTAGCAATTATGTTCAAAGGTCGTATATGTATATTGTAATGGTTTTTGGGATGGACGAATGGTCAGGAACTATGAGCTACTAGGGCCATGGATAGGGAGCAAGATCATTGTACTGATAAAATTCATAGTGGGCGATCTAGATCTGGTTTAGCACAAGCCCAACGTGAAGGAATATATCAACGGTCCTCAATTCAAAGAAGAGTACCATTTCTCGAGCCACCGGTGGGGAGTGGCTAATTGGATTAACCAGGAAAAAACCGGACGATATTCTTCATCACATCAGCACGACTTCATCAACAAGTTCTGAAAACCGACTCCGTTTTATTAAACCACCGGTTAAATTGTCTGGTATATATGCCGGTTTGTAGCTTGTGGTTGTTTTCAAGGTGTAATAGATATACGAGATGTTGGATAAAATAAAAGAATATGTAAACACTTGCGTACCCGATAAGATGATGACTTCAATTTGATCTGATAATCTCGTCTTCAACCTATCAAAACACATATGAAACAATAGAGACCGGATATGACTTCAAAATATGACGAACACTTTCCTAAAAGCGTTATTCGATCTCTACCGAGTAATTGAGATTATAGGAATACACTTTTGAGATACAATGAAGCGACAATGATTTCGGTGTACCCTTTCAATAATTATCAAATAGAATCTTGTTTAACCGAAAATAAATAAACCTTTGCATATAGTTTTCTTCAGAAAAACTATGTTCAAGAACATACTTAAATTTCTCATAAACTCACAAAATCACTTAGATCTTGTCATATGTAATACCCCGAAACCCGATTCGAATATTTAATTATTTAAAAATGAATAATTAAATAGAGATATCACGAAATCACCAAAAAGTGATGGTACAATGCCGGGGAGAGGCACGAGGATCGTCACGGGCGGAAAGGACCGAGAAAGAATGAAGAAAAAGGAAAAAAAAAAAAAAAAGGGTTGGTCCGCTGGACCAAGATTTGGTCCGGGGCGGACCAACCTGCTCAGGTGGACTCGGACTGGACAGCGTGGACTGGAGAAGAAATTCGAAAAAAAAAATAAAAGTGTGTCCGGTCCGGCGGACCAGGAGGTTGGTCCGGCGGACCGGGAATCGACAGAACGCAACTTGCGCTGTTGCCACCTTGGAACGCGGAATTTGTCGGATTCCGGGGCCCACTTGCCGCCCAGTCGCCTCCTACGCCTCGAGGGTGTTGCAGGCTCGCCTATGGGCCTGGGCTCGAGCCCATTTGACCCCTCTCGCATGCCATAAACAGCTCTCATTCATCTGCCTTAGCCATTCTCGGGCAAAACAGAGGAAGTAGAGAAAGAGGGAGAGAGGGAGAGAAAGGCGACGAACCAGGGCAAGAGGAGCTCGGGGAAGCAAGGGGGAACGTCCCTAGACGTGCCCTGAAGGTGTTCACGGCGTAAGGAGAAGCAGAGGACGCACACAAGCTCGGACAACCTCAAGAACAAGGTGAGTGGCTTGAGTTGGATTTGTGAGAGCTTGTTTTCAATGTGTGATGGTCCAAATCGAGATTTCATTGCGTGTTTGAGGTTTAGAACATGTTTAGGGATGTCAAACTGTGTTTTAGTAGCATTTGGAAGCAACTCTGAATCGATTCGGGAGAGAAAAATCGAAACAGAATCGGAGGAATCGCGAGAGAGAAGAATGTTCCAGTCCCGGTCCGCCGGACCACGCATGGTTAGCTCCAGACCGAGACTGGAATATTACGCACGAAGTCAGCCGGACCAAGGGAAGAAAGTCGGACCAAGAGAAAAACACGGCCTGGTCCGCCAGACCTCCGAGGAAATGTACACCGCCTGACCAGAAGAGAGACAGACCGGACCGAGAAAATACACGCCTGGTCCGGGGCTTACCAGTCCTGGTCCGCCGGACCAGACGTACTCCGACAAATCACGCACTGCCTGGCCAAGAACCAGACCGAGAGAGGGGAAGAACAGGCTGGTCCGGGGCTGACCAATCATGGTCCGCCGGACCAGGCTTGTTTTCTCTCTCGGATCGACTGACCAAGAGACGGAGCGGACCAGGGAAGAAAGAAGACTGGTCCGACTGACCAGAATTTGGTCCGCCGGACCGGGCTCCGAGAAAAATGGGAGAAAAATCTGATTTCGACCGGAAAAAAAGAAACGGCCAACGGGATTGACCCGGGTCTGACTCGACTTGACCATGGACAAACCAAACCCCCACCAAAGAACAAGACTTCATGATTGGGATCAATCGAACCGAGTTTTCGCCAGAACGTTGCGTAGCGTAGTGAGATGTGCGATATCGAAATACGAGTGATCGTTGTGTGATTGTATGCGGGTAGAATTTGCATGGCGTTAAACGGTAGCTCGGTAGGGACCGGATACCGTGATACGTATGGTTGTAGTATGGGGATGTTGCACGTTGTGTGCCATGTGTGTAGCTTGCTCGTGCGTACGAGTTAAGCGTGATTGTGTTTGTGGATGGTTGTGGACTCAACCATCACCGTCATGGACTTGACGGGCGTTTGAGACGCGTTTTAGTCGTGTGCGACACGACGGCCAACGTCATGGATTTGACGGGCGTGGACTCGCACCTAGTCATGGACTTGACTAGGGTATATGGCTGGACCCTATGGTGGACTCCATACGGATATGATTGTATTTCCGTTGTGTCATGGACTTGACATCGGTAGTCACGAGAGTGACAGGCGCAGGAGACGCGCACGATCGCATGCGATGTGATGGCCAACGTCACGCGAGTGACGGGCGTGGATTCGCCCTTGGTCATGGACTTGACCAGGGTATACGGCTAAGCCCTATGGTGGACTCCATACGGGCGTGATTGTGATTGTTATTTACGTGCTTACTGTGTTTTACTTATTGCATGTATTTTTATGGAAGAAAGAATTGAATCAGTAACACCCATGGACTGTACCGTTCTCGTTGGGAACGGGATTTCCGGGTTCAACCCGGACTACTCACTAAGCAGTTGTGCTTAGCCCTCGTGGTTTATATTTTTCAGATCACGAGGATTACGCCTAGCGCATCCGGCAGACGACGACCTGAGAGAGGCAGCATCATGTACGGGATTTACATTTTGGATTACAGGACTTGTATTTCCCGCATTTTGTACGGTTAAATTATAACTATTCGGACATGTGTTATTTTGCGATACTAATCGCCTGTTGTATTTTCTGCTGCTTACTCTGGTTTGTTTAAAAATGTTTTTGGATTTCGTATTTTTGTTTCCGCATTATTATTTTATTACTATTTGTCTATGTGGCACAACCCGTATACTATACACGGGTTACCGGTGCCACATCATAAATCCGTGTTTTTATGTTCTTCTTGTTCTTACTCGTGTTATATAGCTTCTAGTGTGTTTATAAACACAAACTCGGAAGTTTTCGTCGACCGGTTGCGATTTTTCGCTCAAACGGTTACTCAGAAAAAACAGACTACCCGCTCGTTTTTTTCGAGTTATAACCCGATTATGGCATCCGAGTATTATTACTATGAAAAAGTGGGTTATCCGCTCGTTTATTCGAGCTACAGCCTGATTGTGAAATCCAATCATCATTGTTCAGAAAAAACGAATTACCCGCCCATTTATTCGAGCTACAGCCCGATTGTTATGATATCATTTTTTTTTTGGTAAAATGTTATGATATCATTTTTCACGTTCTAAATCGTACGTAACCTTTTCTGACAAATCATAACACTTTAAACAATTCACGACATGTCTTTTTACAGACGTTTTACTCCTCCGCCATACTTATAACGCATGTGTACATGAATTCATAAGAGATTAAAACCAATCAATCATTTATTTTAAAATATCAACAAGAGATTGGTCAAGCCCGTGTACAAAGATAGTGTGTTGTATTTCTTGTTCTTGAGATATGATTTTACTGCTTGTCCTGAGTTGCCATATTTAATATTATTTATAAATAAAACAAAAAACAAATTCATGTTAAACCACATCTGAATTCACCTTTTTTTATTGAAATGACCACTGTGTCCTTTTTTTATCCAGTTAAAATCATAATTTTCCAGTTAATTCGATCATTCAATTAACAGTTTATTTTACTAATTTATTCCAGATATTTAACTATTATTGGGAGCAAAACTTGAATATATTACCTCTTCTATTTAACAATAAGATATTTAAACAAAATTCCTATATTTGAAATTTTTTGCTTAGAATGTCCGTTAAAAGTTTCTTATATTACAAAAACAATACAATAAAAAATTGATGGTTAAAATATGTGTACATTATAAAGATTTAAAACATTAAATTAGAAAAAAAAAATGTGTAAACAATATTCTTGTTTGATTGTATTTTAATTATTAAACAAGGGTACTAAAAATAGTATTATTCTAGAACTCGACCAATCAACAATACAAGGAAATAGCACAAGATCTTGATAAAAAAAAATTTCGAATCCAAAAACGGCCTCCTTTACAACTTCGGAAGCTGCGATATACTATCTTCTACCGTAGAATCAGTAACAATTGCCTGTTTGAAACTTATCCAAGAGTTGACACCGCGTTTAGGACAAACATGAAACCAAACTGTGATTTAAAATCATCTTTATTAGATTGAAAACTGACATCGGTGTAACCCTTTACAACCAATGGTGTGTCCAATTCTCTATAAACCAAGAAAGCATCCTTAGTCCTTCGCAAGTATTTTAGGATGTTCTTGTTCAGTACGACTCATAACGATTGATAACGACTAGTCATATACTCAACGCAAATGACACATCTTGCCTAGTACACAACATCACCTACATGATCGATCCTGTAGCCGAAGCGTAAGGAATACAAGTCATACGGTCACGCTCATCCGGATATATTAACTCCGATGTCTTGCGAAGACAAATGTCAGGATTCATCGGCAAGAGACCTTTCTTAGAGATATCCATCTTGAACCGTTTCAAGATCTTGTCGATATATATATTTTGGCAAAGGCCAATTAGCTGACATTATCTGTCCCGACAGATCTTAATTCCAAGAATATATGTCGTTTCTCTAAGGTCTTTTATCGAGAAACAATTTCCTAGCCAAGATTTAATATCTTACAGAGTAGGAATATCGTTTCCGATGAATAGAATGTCATCTATGTATAGGAAAAGAATATAACTGTGATCCCACTAGAGTTGTGGTCGACACACGGCTCGTCTTTGTTTTGAGTAAAGCCAAACTCTTTGACTATCTCGTCAAAATGAATGTTCCAACTACGCGAAGGACAGCTCATACGATGATTAATATTTTTTCCAAAAAAATAACAATATGATATATAGTATAGGAATATAATTAAGGGAAAATGACATTTTCCTACACCGACTTTGTAAAATGTGACCTTTTCATACACGAATTTTTAATTTGACAAAAAACTACACTAAATTATCAAATGTGCCAAATTGATACACGAACTACCCAATTTAACTGCAATTTCCTACACAATCCGAAAACGGTGTTAAGTGTCCGTTAAACGCTGATGTGGTACGCCACGTGGCGACTGACGTGACACGCCACATAGATTTTTTGCCACATCAGCATGTCACGTCGGATTTTTAAAAAAATTCCGAAAAAAAAAGAAAAAAATCGATTTAAAAAAAATAAAAATAAAATAAATAAACAGCAATATATATATATATACATATATATTCATATCTATATACAAATAAAAATATAAATATATATACAAAATAAAAAAACATACACATATATATACAAATATATATACATATACATACAAACAAATATATTTATATATACATATACATATATAAACACATATATATGTATATATACATATGCATATACATACAT
>NW_010965869.1:1813031-1832897 GCF_000463585.1 Tarenaya hassleriana | reverse complement strand
ATGTATATATATACATATATATGTATTTATATATGTATATGTATATATAAATATATTTGTTTGTATGTATATGTATATATATTTGTATATATATGTGTATATTTTTTTATTTTGTGTATATATTTATATTTTTATTTGTATATATATATATATATATATTTTGCTGTTTATTTATTTTATTTTTAATTTTTTTTAAAATTTCGATTTTTTTCATATTTTTTTAGATTTTTTTTTAAAAATCCGACATGGCATGCTAATGTGGTAAAAAATCTATGTGGCATGCCACGTCAGTCGCTATATGGCGTACCACGTCAGCGGTTAACAGACACTTAACACCGTTTTCGGATTGTGTAGGAAATTGCAGTTAAATTGGGTAGTTCGTATATCAATTTGGTACATTTGATAATTTGATGTAGTTTTTTGTCAAATAAAAAATTCGTGTAGAAAAACGTCACATTTTATACGGGAAAATGTCATTTTCCCTATAATTAATAACAAAGAAACAAAAACAAAAATACCGGAATTTAATGTTATTTTAAATTGAATCAAATTATCACACGTCAAATACAACGCAAGATTACTTCCGCGTGTGCGCGCGCGTGAGAGAGAGAGATGGAGGGAGTGGAGCACCGGACGGTGAGAGGGATTGGCGGCGACATCCACGTGGCGGTGAAAGGAACCGAAAGCGGAGGTGTAGTCCTCCTCCTCCACGGCTTACCGGATCTGTGGTACTCATGGCGGCACCAGATCTCCGGTCTCGCCGCCCTCGGCTTCCGGGCCGTGGCTCCTGACCTCCGCGGCTATGGCGACTCTTTCGCACCGCCGGAGATCTCCTCCTACACCGCCTTCCACATCGTCGGAGACCTCGTAGCCGTCATCTCCGCTGTAACCGCCTCCGACGACGAGAAGATCTTCGTCGTCGGTCACGCTTGGGGCGCTCTAATGGCTTGGTATCTCTGTCTCGTTAGGCCCGACAAAATCAAAGGTCTGATCAATCTCGGCGTGCCGTTCAATTTCCTGCCGAAGGATCCTTCGCCAGCGGTCAAGCCACTCGACGGTTTGCGCGCGTTCTACGGCGACGATTTGTACGTCTGCAGATTTCAGGTTCATTTTTTTTTAATTCCGGAGAAAAGGGATGGTTATAGTACCTTCTTATCGCATTGATATTACTTTTCCGTAGCCGTCTTGCTTGTGCTCTTTTTCTCCATATATATATTTAACGGATTTGATTGCATTCCTGTTTATGTTTGATGCATTTTGCTTTTTCTAACCAATATGAACGCACACAACCAACGAAATGCTTATTTGCATTACTGTTTACATCATCCCACACATCTTCTTGGAGGTAGAGATCGGTTCCCTGGGAATGAAAACAGAGCCATATGGCCCATATCTATGTTGAAATGGTTACCGAATAGATTATAATCCGCAAACTCGATGTTTCGGATTCAAAGATTAAAACTCGCAACTTGACGAGAATGATATGGCTTTGATGTGGTTTTAGGAACCTGGAGATATAGAAAAAGAGTTTGCGGAAGTTGGAACTGAAAGGGTAATGAGGCGGTTTCTCACTTATCGTACGCCATGGCCGTTCATGATCCCTAAGGACAAAAGCTTTTGGGGTCCTCTCGACAGTCCGATCCCTTTACCCTCTTGGCTATCGGAGGAAGATGTTCAATACTATGTAAGCAAGTTCGAGAAGACAGGTTTCTCAGGAGCAGTGAACTCCTACCGCAATTTTTCACGGTATATTTATACATCTTCATGCCTTCAGTTTACTGTTCCGACCGTCAAAACCCTTCTTGTCTCTGTGTTTACAATCCTGTTTCGAGGGCAGTGTTGTCTTTCTGTTAGACTGTGAACTATCTTGTGCTAGATTGGACATTAGCTAACATGTTCAAATGCTGTTGTTAATAGGACAAGTGGTTCGATACCTTAACCCTTTAAAAGCATCTTCCACTAAATCCAATGCTGCAAGCAAACACTTGCATAGGAATGAACTACACTTGCTTCGTAATATCGTACTAGATCTTATGCTCTTAGAAGAATATATATATATTCAAAGGTTGTGTATGCATGTATGTACGTCCGTATAACGGTTTTTTGGGATGAACAATGGTCAGGAACGATGAGCTGCTAGGGCCATGGTTAGGGCTCAAAATCACGGTACCGACAAAATTCATAATCGGCGATCTTGATCATGTTTACCACATGCCAGGCATGAAGGAATACATCAACGGTCCTAAATTCAAAGAGGACGTACCATTGCTGGAGCCTCCGGTGGTTATGGAGGGAGTGGCTCATTGGATTAACCAAGAAAAACCGGACGAGATCCTTCAACACATCTGCGACTTCATCAACAAGTTCTGAAAACCGATTCGGTTTTATTAAACCACCGGTTAAACCGTCTGGTATATGTGCCGGTTTGTAGCTTGTGGCTGATTTCGCCGTGTAAGAGAGACATAAGAGTTTGATGAAGCCGTCGCCCTGTAAGCCTCACGAAATTGTCCTCGGCTTCTATGGAATTTCTTCCATTTAATCCTTCTCCATACGTTAATTAGACCCTCTCTCTGCATGTCGAGCATTTACTTGGCAGACTGAGACCATAGAACTCTATACTTTTTATCAGGTGTGGAGTTTCGGTTTCGGTTCTAAAGAACTGTACTGAATCGAAAAATGTGCTACTTTTTTCTATCCGAATCGTTCAAAATTTTTGAACGATATTATTTTTAGAAAACCGAATTTTTTGGGACCGAACCAAATCGAATTTTAAAAAAATCTGAAAATCGAATATTTCTAAAATGATATCTAATATTTTTTTAATAAAAATCGAAATCGAACCGAATATAATATAATAACAAAAAAAGCGAACCGAAGTATTACCGAACTTTAATGAGATGCTCGCCCCTATTTTTTGTTGCCGTCCTTTCTCATTTGTCTCTAAAATTTGAAACGCAAAATAATTTATTAAAATAGAAAATGAACCTATTGCGTATATCTCCTGAGTCAGATTATATTCGATTGAATCTTTATGAAATATGCATCGTGCGTGGGGATCGTGTAGATTAATTATAATTGAACCTGTTATGACTTATATGTGTGTGTGTGTATATATACAATGTATCAAAGAAAACAAAGGTTGACATTTCAAAACTTTGAGCTGTTTTTAGTTGTTGTTTAATTTCTACGCGCTTGTTAAAAACAACGATTCTTTTTTAATAGTATGACATTCATATCACAATATAACGTCCAATACGCTTGAACTGGATTTGGATGTGGTTGGCGGTTAACAAATACAAAATTTAACCAACATTTATTACAGTAAAATATGTATAATTTAAGAAAAAAATTAGGGACAAACCCAAAAAAAAACCCTTCAAATTTGCTAATTACACAAAAAATCTTTTATTTAAAATTCATCATAAAAAACCATCAACTATTAATTTTGAACAAAAAAACCATTAGCTATATAAATTATTTAAAAACAATCTTTTACTTTCAATTTGTTATAAAAAAATCGTCAAGAAAAAAATCAATCATCTATCTACATTACTCAAAAAATATTTTGTTTTAAATTTATTATAAAAATCGATAAAATTTGAATAAAAATATTTATAAATTATATAATTCTAAAAATCACAAAAAATATAATATTTATTTAAATTTATTATATTTTAATATTTAAAATTTATATAAATATTTATAAACATGAATATTTATGATAAATTTGTATACAAATATTACATTTAAAATTCATTATATTTTATTGGTTAGAAATATTATTTTTAAAATTTTATTATATATCAATATTTGATAGGTTGCAAATTGAATATATTTATTGGTTATAGATTTCTATATTTAAAATAGAATGTGTTTTGAGAGAATTTTTAAATAGTTGATGTTTTTTTATTAAAATTATTATTTAAATCTATGAAAAAAAATTAAATTGATAATTTGCAATCTCTAAAATAATAATATAAAATAAATATTTATAACCAATAAAATATACTCAATTTGCAATCTTTCAAATATTAATATATACTTTTTTATATTTTAATAATTGATATTTTTTATTAAAATTAATAAGTGATCATTTTTTATAATAAATTTAAAGTAAAATATTTTTTAAATAATTTATATAGTTAATGGGTTTTTTGCTCAAAATTAACAGTTGATGGTTTTTTATGATGAATTTTAAGTAGAGGATTTTTTTTGTATAATTAGCAATTATCCAGAAAAAAATACTATATTCGATCAATTAGCTGGATATAACACATTCATGAAAGAGAAAATTATCCAGAAAATTGATTATATTATTCTCCACGTTATATGTTATCTTAGATCTGTATTCATTTCTAATGCAAATTCATAAAAAAAAATGGTTGATCTTTCATTTTAAAATATGTGTAGAAAGACAAAATATGTACAAAAATGTTATTAGAGAATGAATGATATAGTACTCGAGATTATAATATTTTTTAAAACAATTATCTATTCTGTTCGCTAAATATAATTTTTTTACATTGTTCAAATGAATGATATAATTTTAATTTTTTAATCTTTGTGAGGTTATTTTTAATATTTTGGGATTTAGGGTTTGTGTTTTTACATTTTATGATTTAATGTTTAGTGTTTGGAGTTTAGGGGTAAATTACGAATAATAAAATGAGAAAAAAAGGAGGAAAAATTATTCAGCTATTTTTCCAGTTTTATGAGGATATAAAATTAATCAAATATTGAAATTTTTAAAGAAAATAAAACTACTGGAAGAAAGGAATCGAAGGTCAAATTTGTCACGTGTTAGACGTTTTCGGATCGGAACGGAGATTACTTTTCCTTCAAACCTCGTTCGTAAAATTTAATACTCAAACTGTTTTTCGTGCATTTTAATTAACGATTTTATATTAATTTAAAAAAAATTAGCATGGTTAAAAAAAAGACCAAATTGGAACGTACCAATTGAATTGCATGTGGCATATGTATGAAATATGAATGCATTAATTTGACTTTTGCACTTCGAACACTTAATGCAGAAGAACAAGACAAAACCAATATATATAGTTTATTAAAGTAATTAATGAACATATCGCGTAAATGATGCCATGACATATCTCCTGACTCAAATTATAATCGATTGTTTCTTGATAAAATATAGAACGTGTGGATCGTGTATATTAATTATAAAAGAAGATGCTATTATAATATTAATTATACATTTACAAAAAAAAAAAGAATATTAATTATATAACGTGTGGATCGTGGATAGGCAGCCGCATGCCAGTTCATAACGTTGAGCTGTTTTTAGTTGTTTTTTTTCCATTTCTACGTTCACACCACATGAGTAATTTATTTATTTATTTTCTTTCGATAATTTATTTTCCCATTTTAAGGATTTTTAAATAATACGAATTTCTTTTTAAAAAAATATGACACTTATATTACAATCCCATGACGCCCATTTAGGGATGTCAAAATGGGTCGGGTTATACGGGTCGACTCAACCCGACCCAGTTATAAACCCAAATGGGTTAGTCCATTTGGTTAATTTTTTAAAATGGGTTAAATGAGTTTTGGCCCATTAAATCCATAGGTTAAATGGTTAACCTATTAAATTCATTATTATATATTTAGTTAAAATTAAACTCATCTTTTAACTAATTAAAATTGTTATATTGAATGGATAAACCAAATCGAATATTAAAATGATAATTTCTAGGTTATATGAATATACATATTAATAGTTATATGTATATAAGTAATTTGTGAATATAAAAATGGATTTATATGGTTTATACAGGTTTAATGGGTCGACCCAACTCATCCACTATTATTAACGGATCGACCCAACCCAACCCGTTTATCCTTCAAATCCAAATGGATTGGACCCAAATGGGTTGGGCCAACTCAATTGACATCCCTACGCCCATTATGCTAGAATTGGATTTGGAAGTTTGGTGGTTAGTCATATAAGAAATAGAAAATTTACAGGGAAACTGATATTGAATTTAAGAGTAAAATATGCATGACTTGAGAAAAAATCATTATGATATATATATCAAATTAACCAGAAAATAGATTAGGGTTCGCATTGTGTTGCCAATGGAAAATGTTATATTCGATTAATTAGCCGCGTGTAACACATTCACGAATGATCAAACCTCTATGTTATATTTTATTTGGTTCTATATTAAACAGAAATATAGATTAGTATGTTATATGTTATTTCGATCTTTCAACAAAAAAAATGTTATTTCGATCTGCATTCGTATCATCATACATTTATTTTCACATGTTTTGTGCCATTACTCTGATAGATACGAAATATTTTCTAAAAGTAATTATATATATTACCAAAATTTTTGTTTAAAAAGAATTCTTAATAATCTTAATTTCAAGTGGTCAAATTAGGTGATTAGAAAGATTTTGAGAAAGAAAGAGGATATAACATTATACTCATCCCACAATTAATTTCAAGCAATTGCTTCTAACTAAATTCAATATATATCTATATACTATATAACTTCTATATGTGAAAATAATAATCTTTTATAAAAAAAAAATCTAATATATTTTTCTGACGATATTAAAAAATAAAAATTAATTAGGTTTGTAATTTTTGAAGAAAATAAAACTATTGAAAAAATGGAATTGAAGGTCGAATTTCTCATATATAGACATTGTGGAATGGAGATCCCTTTCCCATCTGTGCTTAAAATTAAATATTCAAACTATTTTTTTCGTACATTTTAATCAACAATTTTATTTGTAAGTTAAAAACCAAATTAGCATGGTAATAAAAAAAAACAAATTAGCACGTGTCAAATACAAAGCGCTCTATATAAGAAGACTCCTCCTTCCGGTACATAGACACAGTACTGAATCAAAACCTTTCTGTGCGTGTGTATGTGTGAGAGAGAGACATAGAGAGAGAGAGAGAGATGGAGGGAGTGGAGCACCTGAAAGCGAGATGAGGTGTCCAACTACAATAATAAGTATTAAATCCAAGAAATAAAATAAGTGTGTATTGAGAAAGATGAGACCCACGATGAGAAAAACTACATCAGAGAAAAGATAGGGCTACCGAGCCGTAGCTCCTGACCTCCGCGGGTATGGTGACTCCTTTGCGCCCACGGATATTCCCTCATACACCGGCTTACACATGATTGGAGACCTAGCCGCCGTCATCTCGGCCGTAACCACCTCCGAAGACGAGAAGGTCTTCGTCGTCGGTCACGCTTGGGGAGCCCTAATGGCATGGTATCTTTGTCTCCTTAGACCAGATAAAGTGAAAGCTCTGGTCAACCTCAGTGTGCCGTTCAGTTTCGTGCCGAAGGATCCATGGCCAGAGGTGACGCCAATCGAACAGCTGCGCAGGATCTACGGCGATGATTTGTACGTCGTCAGGTTTCAGGTTCGGTTTCATTTTTTTTTTTTTTTTTTAAATAATCATTTAACCAATGTGGACCAACTGAAGAAATGCTTTGTTGCTGTTGTGGTAATAGGAACCTGGAGATATAGAGGCAGAGATTGCGGAAGTTGGGACTGAAAGAGTGATGAAGAGGTTTTTCACGTACCGTACGCCCTATCCGTTTATTATCCCAAAGGATAAAAGCTTTTGGGGTCGTCCGGACATCCCGATCCCTTTACCGTCTTGGCTGTCGGAGGAAGAAGTTCAATATTACGTAAGAAAGTTCGAGGAGACGGGATTCTCCGGAGCAGTAAACTCCTACCGCAATTTCGCACGGTATCTTTGATATCCATATATGCCTTCAATTTCGCACGTCAAAATGCTTGTTGTCTCAGTTTTATCTTTAAAACCATCTTACATAGTCCAGTCAGTCAGTGAAATGGGTGTGTTTAGCATATGTTTCACCCCGAATTCGAATATTCACATGGATTTTTCCGACTCCTGGCATTAGTTTTGGAATACCCGGTTACCAAAAAGCAAAACTTTAAAAGCATCTTCAACTAAAATCCATATTTCAAATTGTTACAACACTTATTTTTATACCAATATTGTCTTAGAAGAGTCCATAACCAAACGGTTGCTACGTATATATAAGTGTGTTTTGATGGTTCTGAGGATGAACAATGGTCAGGAACGATGAGCTAATATCGCCGTGCATAGGGATCAAAGTTGCTGTACCAACGAAATTCATAATCGGGGATCTGGATCATGTTTACCACATGCCCGGGATTAAGGAATACATTCACGGTCCGCAGTTCAAAGAAGACGTTCCGTTGCTGGACCCGCCGGTCGTTATGCTAGGAGTGGCTCACTGGATTAACCAGGAAAAGCCAGACGAGATCCTTCATCACATATACGACTTCATCAGGAAGTTCTGAAAACCGATCGATATGATCTCGATCGGTTTTCTTATACCGTCGGTTTAACCTTCTGGTATATACGTGGGTTTGCATCCGGCTTTGTTTTCACTAATAAGAGTTTAGTCCAAGGTCTTGTAAGAGAATGATAGACCACGTGCTTCAATTCCAACCTTGTTACTGTCAAAACTCTGTTTTTATTCTGTTAAGTTTGTTAATCTGTTCGAGTTTTATGTCATGTTCCACTTTGGTCCTTCTGTCAAATAAAAAGAAACGATGGCACTTTCATCAGATTTGTGCAACTCATTTAATATTAGGGAAAATAACAAAAAAACATTGAACTTTACAATTTTGACAAAAAAAACACTGAACTTTTTATTTTATCAAATAAACATTAAATTTTTTAATTTGACAAAATAAACACCTAATTATTCTACGATTGTCAAAATAAACAAAATGAATGACGTGACCTAATTAGATGCAAACACGTCAAATTATTTTACTTAGTTTTTTTTACAATCGGAAAAAGTTCATATATTTTTTTGGATCACTAAAAAAGTTCATTGTTTTTTTGATAATCGCAGAAAAGTTTATGTATTTTTTGGATCATTTAAAAAGTTCAGTGTTTTTTTTAGACTGGTTTAAAAAGTTTAATATTTATTTGACAAAAACTAAAATTTAGTATTTTTTTGTCAAAATTGTAAAATTCAATATTTTTTTTTTGGATTTTCCCTTAATATTAATATTCACTTACTTTAACATAAAAGGGTGTGTGGACTTCTTTGTCTTTAAAGAACCAAACTTGAGCGTGTAAGCAACTGAAATAAACAAAAGCCTGATCGGTTTATATCAATTTTATAAAATGAAAAACATGCAGTTTTATACTTTGGATTTTTCCCGTATAAAACCTAATATAAATTATAATGTAATATAAACTGATATATATTAATGCGCATGTTCTTGGTGTGATTCACTTTTTTTTTTGTGAATTTTTTACGAGATAAATCTTTCCTTTACTCAAGGCACAAATGATCATAAACAAATTATAAACATGTATCGCCGCAGAAATATAAACATATAAACCTCATCATGGAGACAAAAATCAGAGACAAATTCAACAAATCTCAAAACCATGGCACGGTCCAACCATATTCATCACAAACACAATGGGGAAACCAATATAGAAACGAAAATCTGCATAAAAATTTAAAATTATTCTTAATAAAACACGAAATTACGCTGAATATTGACGTATTCCTGCACTAAAAACAGATATAATTTTTATAAACCGAATAAAATCACACAGTGACCGAAACATTGGCAAAATAATACTCTCTCTGTTTCAAAATATTTGTTGTTTTAGATTGTTTCACATTTTTTAAGAAAATAGATCAAAAGTCACATATACCCTTATTTGATGATAAAAATAATACAATCATTAATAATATATTAGAATTTGATAGATATAAAATTGGAAACTATTATAAAAAAATGTCTTGAAAATGTAAAACTACAAATATTTTAAAACATAGAAAATAATCTAAAGCTACAAATATCTAAAACTACAAATATTTTGAAACGGAAGGAGTAATTGTATTTTACTAATTATGACTTAAGGCTCAAACTTCGATAATATACTGATTGCTGCATTGGCAAGAAACGAAAGGAAAATGAAAAAAGCATGACAAAAAGGCTCCACTAAGTCCGAACCATAACCGAAAGAACTATTGTAGGGGAAAAAACAAAGTCTGAAAGACAATCACCAATGGCCTCGGACATCATTTTTGGGAACGTGAAGAGATGTAGTTTTTTTTTTAAAATAAAAAAAAAACTCACATCCTGTCTTCTCTCCTCCTCGGAGCACATTTGATGATCTCGTCGACCCGGAGAATCATCTCAGCCGCTTCTGTGGCCGAAAGCAGAACGGCTTGCTTCACTTTGAATGCTTCATAGATTCCACGCTCCGCCATGTCTCCGACCTGTAATGGTTTTCAACAAACCACCAAAGCTCATTATCGTTAACTTTCTCGGTTAGTAGTGCAGACACTTATCTAATGGGGATTAACGCAAATGTGATGGTGAAAGTTTAAGTTTAAAATGGTTAACTGACTATAAATGAGGGGTTTGGCTTAGTACTTCATCGGTTTAAGGCGAGATATTTTGGTTATTGTTACTTACAGATCCGGAGATGACATCAATTCCTGCAGTAGACCCTTCATTGTGATGCTCTGCACGAAGTTGGGCAACCAGTTCTGCACTGTCTAGACCGGCGTTGTCAGCAATGGTGGTCGGGATAGCAATGAGCGCATGTGAGAAAGCTTCAATGGCATGAGACTTTTTGCCAGCAGTTTTCCGTGCCAGCTCGTCCACTTCCTTCGCCATCACCATCTCTGGCCACCCACCCCCGAGCAGAACCCTGGTGTCGTTCACAGTTTGAGAAAGTACACACAAGGCATCGTGGAGTGACCTTTCAGCCTCATCGAGAACATGGTGGCTACAAGAAGAATGACACCCGAAAAGTCAGAAAACATCCCATGAGGGGGAAACAGTAAAGAGGTTTTTACACTTAACCTGAGATGTCCACAAAGTCTAAGTAATGTTGAGGAAAATTGTTACCTAGCACCCCTTAGAACGATTGAACAAGCCTCACCCATCGCAACACCAGAGAAATGGATCAGCTTGTCCTCACCAATCATGATTTCTTCGATGAGTTTGCAATGTCCAAGCTTAACAGACTCTGGATTGTCAAAGGTGGAAGCTATTTCACCGCCTGTAACCAATGCAAGACGTTCTATTCCATCAAAGTCGGCATGCTCAATAGCAAGTACACCAGCATCTGCAAAGAGTTCCTCTGGGAAATTGTAGATCAACTGCCTATTAACAAAGCAGTTGATTCCATGGCCGAGGATCTTCTGAACTTTTTCTCTCATCTTTTCCTTCTCAGCCCCTTCGATCTCAGCAACCTTGGACATGGAATCCACACGCACACGTGCACCATAGATTTTCACTTTATCAGTATCCATTGCAGTATTAGAAACCAAAATCTTGGCATTCTCTATGCGCTTTGGCTGTCCAATTCCAATCTTCTTATCAAGAATGAACCTGAAAGAGGTAAATTTTGGTTTGAGTTGTTACAAAACAAAATATCAGATGGTCAAAGAAGAAAAAGCAAAAGCACAGATAAGTATTTACTTACCCTTCATCCAGAAACGAATCCATCAAGGAGCCTCCGGGTTTCTTGATGATTTGAATAGACTCTAAGTTTGTGCTTCCCTGTTCGAACACCAACTTCAGAATATCAGAAAGGGACACAATTTCTTGTAGCATGCAGTTCAAGGCAAAGTCAATCCATCCAAATGATTTCAGCATAACTTTGAGGCATTTGTTAACCGAAGATCTTGCTACATCAAATCAACATCAATGTTCCAGAAGAAGACAACAAAGAGGAGAGAACCTTAAGCCTCAAAACAGCATCGACAGCCATTTGCGCAAAATGTTCCTTGTCCTGTGAGAGAATTTTGGAACATAAAGTGGTCATTGCAATCTTCATCAAGTCTGACCTAAATTTTTCTGCACAGGCACAAAACACAATAGAGTACAGATCTCAGTGATGTTGCCAATTTAGGGGAGGGCAAATGACAAAAGAACCACCCAAACTCAAAATTAGGATAAATAACAATCTTATATGGACCAATAAGGTTCACCGTGACAAAAACAAATAACACCTTACTTCACTATGCCAAAAGTACAAGGTTTATCTTGGTACACATCAATACCTGCATCCTCTTTGTTATCCATAACTCTTTTCAGTAAAGCATTACGAGCACATTCTGCAGCCATTCGGTAACCTAAGAACCCAAAAAATGATGCACCATGGTCATTACGGCAAAACATAGATATGCAAATATACTCTCACTACTGAAACTAGGAATCCAGATGCTAGAAACATACCTGCTATTATCGTCATAGGGTGAATCTTTGCAGCCACCAACTTTTCTGCCTCCCTCAGAAGTTCACCCGCCAAGACAACAACAGAAGTTGTCCCGTCACCAACCTCATCATCTTGAACTTTTGAGATGTCTGAACATCACATTCAATGGTAGAAACAATGATCAAGTTCCAGGCTTTGTATCAAACAAAGAATATGCAGAACTAATCAACAAAACAAACGCAGCTGAATGCATTACCGACAAGAACTTTAGCTGCCGGGTTGTCTATGTGCAATGACTTCAAAATGGTGGCCCCATCATTCGTGACGGTGACTTCATGTCCTCTACCAGTAGATTGTAAAATTTTATCCTGTTGAATGATATTCCGAGTGGAAGTCAATATTAACATGAATCCAAGGACATTTGAAGAGCACCTAATTCCAAAAAATAAACAACAAAAAGTTATCAGAAGTACCATCCCCTTTGGCCCCAAGGTAGTCTTAACCAAGTCAGCAATCGCCATTGCACCAACAAATGATGCCTAGAAACAATAACGTTAATCAGAATCAACAGAGAAACAACAAAATGCATCTGTAAACTGAAGATTGTTGAGAGAAAGCTCACCATCCTTGCACGCTCTCCCTTCTCTTCACTAGCTTCATCTTTAAAAATCTTGTCGATCTAAAGACAAACACGGAGTTAAATGGCAGCAAAAGAAGATACAGGAAAAGCAAAAAAGGCAAGAAAAGAAGAGGAAGTACCGCCATTGACAAGAGGAGAAAAGGTGTTTTTCAATGCACAAGATCTTCAATCTGCAATCAGCCAAAGAACAGAAAACAGATACTCAAGCTAAAAGAGATGTAAACAAGTAATAACATCAAATGCCCAGAATCAAACACACATCCATATAATCGATTCCATTGTCTTTTCCTAACTACAGAAATATTTCATCCTCGAGAAAACAAACAGCCGTAATAAGAACATAGACCTAGCAAAAGATCCATAGTGACAGAAACAAAAACAAAAGAGACGCAACAAGTAATAACAACATGTGCCCAGAATCAAACACCCACATCTGTAAACGATGCAATTGGTGTTTGCTAACTACAGAAATGTTCCATCCTCCAGAAATCAAACAGCCAAAAAAAGAGCATAGACCTCATAAACCCTAAGAATCCATAGCGACAGAAACAGGAAATGAGAACCCAGAAGGAGAAGTAAGATTCACAAAAAGAAAATGAGACCTAACCGGAGACGACGATGAAGAAGAAGAAGAACTCCACGATCGATGGCGATGGCGATGGCGATGGCGATGGCGATGGCGAGGGCGAGACCGACGGCGATGGGGAGAGAACAGTCTAGGGTCCGGCAAGTTCACTAAGAAAATGTTCTTTTTAGGCGTCCAGGTTTTCTTAAGGAAATGGAAGGGCGTTTTGGTAAAATCATAGGTTTGCTTTTTCCAAAATTTATTTTTGAGAAAATTTGCATAAATGTAAAAAAAAAAAAAAAAAAAACCGTTTCTGCATTCTATGCTGAAGTAAGGATAAAAGGTCCTGGACTCGGAAGAGATGTGGCATTACGAGCTATTCGTAGAAGCGGCATACGTTTAAGTTTCGTACGAGATGTAACCCCTATGCCACATAATGGTTGTAGACCCCCTAAAAAAAGACGTGTATAGAAATAAAAAAAGGCTGAAAGGGTTTCAAGAGAAATAAACGATTCAATGATCTAATCAAATCAAATTACTATGGTTCGAGAGAAAGTAAAAGTATCTACTCGGACACTACATTGAAAGTGTGTTGAATCAAGAAGAGACAGTAAGCGTCTTTATTATGGACGCTTTATTCTGTATCCACTTATGAAAGGTCAAGCCGACACAATAGGTATTGCGATGCGAAGAGCTTACTTTTACTATTGTAATCTTTGTATTCTATACTTTTTAAAGTTAAAATACTATCATATCTTTCTATATTATTATAACCTACAGATTTTCTACATTTATAAAAAAATATTTGCATGAATTTCGTTTTTCTCTACATACATGAAAAAACACTTATATTGATTTTGTTTTCTTATATAAATATAGAAAAAACACTTACAGATTATTAGGTGCGATACATGTCATAGGTGCCTAAGATGACCTGCCGTAGATAACATGTCATCTGGCAGACCGTAGGTCAGCTGCCGTAGACTGTAGGTCATTTACTGCAGAGCGTAGGTCATTTTTCACAGACGGCAGGTCATCTTCTACAATTTTCTTTTATAGACATTTCATCAAACACCTTATGTGCATACAAAAAATGATCAGAATATCACAGAAAAAGAAATCAACCAGAAGAGTATTTGAATACATTGGATAAACTGTAAGAAATAGAGAAGATATATAAAATGTTGGAGACCGCAAATCATTTGCGGTATGTCCGCAGGACGATAGCCGCAGGTCCGCAGGACGATCGCCGTAGGTCCGCAAGGCGATAGCCGTAGGTCCGCAGGGCGATCGTAGGCCAAATGATCTGCTGCAGACCGCAGATTATTTGCGGCATATCACAGTCATCTGCCAGAGACCATAGGTTATTTAACGCATAGTGCATGTCATTTTTCACAGATCGCAGGTAAGATGCCGCAGTTTTCTGGTACAGACATTTCATCAAACAACTTATGTGCATGCAAAAAAATTATTAGAATATCACAGGAAAAAAACAACGAGAAGAGTATTTGAATAGATTAGATAAACTATATAAAAAATAGAGAAGATAGAGAAAATATTGGAGAAAAAATAAGATCAAATAACAAAGCGTTCCGATTTCTATAAGATAGATTGTCACAAAAAATGATCATATGAATACTATAGAAAAAGAAATGATGCAGAAGAATATTTGATTGATGAGATAAACGGTAAGAAATAGAGAATATAGAAAAAATATTAGAGAAAACAGAAGATCGTAATCGTAGTTATATGGTCGTAATGAGTCGTAGTTATAGTTATATGGTCATAGTGAATCGTAGTGAGTCGTAGTTATATGGTCGTAGTGAGTCATAGTGAACCGTAGTGAGTCGTAGTCGTAGTTATATAGTCGTAGTGAGTCGTAGTCGTAGTTATATGGTCGTAGTGAGTCGTAGTCGTAGTTATATGGTAGTTATATGGTCGTAGTGAGTTGTAGTCGTAGTCATAGTTATATGGTCGTAGTGAGTCGTAGTCGTAGTTATATGTCCGCAGGTCCGCAGAGCGATAGCCGCAGATGCGCAGAGCGATAGCCGCAGGTGCGCAGGGCGATAGCCGCATGACGATAGTCGCAGGTGCGTAGGGCGATAACCGTAGGTCCGCAGGGTGATAGCCGCAGGTCCGCAGGTCCGCAGGACGATAGCCGTAGATCCGTAGGCCAAATGACCTGCCGCATACCGCAAATCATCTGCCAGAGATCATAGGTCATTTAACGCATAGTGCATGTCATTTTTCACAGATCGCAGATCATCTACCGCAGTTTTCTGGTACAGACATTTAATCAAACACCTTATGTACATGCAAAAAAATGATCAGAGTATTACAGAAAAAAATGAACGAGAAGAGTATTTTAATAGATTAGATAAACTATATAAGAAATAGAGAAGATAGAGAAAATATTGGACAAAAAAAAAGATCAAATAACAAAACTTACCGATTTTTTAAAGATAGATTATCATACAATCGTAGAGAAATACTGTAAAGGGTAGTTTGAGTATTTAGAAAAAAAAATATATTATGCAAAAGTTATTTTTTTGTGAGATATTTTGCAAATTTCGTTTTTGTTTTGGTACAGTTTGCCAACTGCCCCTTCATTTTTTCCCTTAAAAAATATTATATACATAGAACCATTTAGCCGAAAGATGATGAAAAGACAGAGATGATCTATAAAACTAATATTAATTTTTAAAAATCTATAATAAGAGTATATGTAAAAACATTTATGCAAGACAAATTCAAAAACTAAATAGTTAAATAAAAAACCCAACCAAAGTTTTTAGTGTATTTGTTCTTAGGCTTTTTGGTTTATTTCGATTTAGACAATTTTATTGTTTCTGGTTCATTTTGGTTTAGTTTTTGATTTAGTATAACAACTCTGACAGCTCAATGAAAAATTGAGAAAATTATCCAAGATTTCCCTTATCGAGCAAATTCAAATTCTCTCGAATTTGGAATTGTAAAATAAGTGCACAAAAGACCCACCAAGTAAACGAAGAGACCAATCATTCATTTCCTTTCAACACACTGGAATGGAGAACTGGTTTTTACACAGCAAGTCTCAGTTCAAGAAACTCCTCGGTTCTGAGTCTCTGCTCATCGCGGCAAAAAAAAAAAGAAAAAAAAGAAGACTTGTACCATAACAGAGTTCATTATCGAAGTATTCACAAGTGACAGATGCTTACTGTAATGGAATAGGTTGGAAGTTTAGTGATCTGATCCTCTGTTTTCAAGTACCTCCCTTGTAATAACTCATATAGATTACTTACGTTGCGATCGGAAGCAAACCTCCGGGTAAGCATGACGGCAGCGTTTCTTTCTCGCTCAGACTCCAGAGCTTGCCAATACATCGCCTGAGCCGCAACATTTCCACCTCCAATATCCCATGAATTCACTGTTGTTATGTTGGGCATTGCTGTAAAACCCGTTAAATCTTTTCGGTCCTTTGTTCTTTTTGGCACAATCTTGTGCAGTAAACTTTACTTCACGGGTCAGATGCCGTCTCAAAAAATGCGAATTTGAGGATCGAAGGAGACAGGTTTAGGAGAGAAAAAAACAACAACAGATTTTTAGTTTATTCATTAACTTAGTTGTATTTTCCATTTTAAAACTTTACATTTTAATTTACTTAATTAAGTAATAAGTAATTTTATCAAAATTTAATTTAATTTGTAAAAATTAGAATTGGAGTTGTTTTATTAATAAATTAAATAACTGAAGAACTAAAAATAGAAAATAAATACTCTACTAAAAATAAATATTTCCCATGCAACAACATATTTAATATATTTTTTTTAAAAATTAAATAATTAGAAAACCACACCGTTTAGTGCCGAACTGGGTCAGACATTTTTTAGCTTGTTACAAACAGTTTGATCTTTTTATCTAATCCTAATTTTTATGAATGATTTTAGACATTATTCATAATGATTTTATATTTTATTGGTAATGGTTTATATGAGTTTTTAGTATTTTTACGGATTAAGACATTATTGGTAATGTTTTATAAGATTTTTTCAATTGATTATTTTAGCACGATTTATTACATTGTTTTGTATTTTTTTTAGCCCGCGAACCGGCTCGTTTAGCACACAAGTTTTAGCGAGCCAGTTCAAGCCGCTTGATTTCAGCCCATTTACAAACGGTTCGGTTTGGTCTGAACCAATAAAATGGCACGCTTGTGACAAATCGGGTTGATCCGAACCGGCCGAGCCCGTTTAACCTTAATAGATATTAGAGAGTGAACATTTCGATATTTAAATTCATTCTAAAAATAATTCGATTTGATTCTTTCGGTATTACAAAAATATATACCAATCAATTATTAGACCATATTCGTTTTTTATTACGGTTTGATTCTATTTTTCTTAAAAAATAAATCGTTTTTAAAAAATTCGATTTGGTTCGCCGAAACATCGACCCTAGATACTAGACCGGTTTCCACGCCCCACTTGCCAAAGATTAAAATAAGACTTCCAAAAAAAAGGGAGGGGGGGGGGAATTTGGATTAACAAATATAGTATAAGTTTGGGAATAAAATAACACGAAGCAGATATCTGACATTACATCAAATCGCGTCAGGGATTTGTCAAAAGTTCACTAATATGATAGAACCCCAATTTCAGATTTTTCATATCTAACAAACCAACCAACCTTTAAAAAGAGAAAAAACAAACAAACAATGAACTCCAAAAAGCTGGCAAAGAGGAATAGAAGCCTGAAAAAAGCCATTTCCAAGAAACCAAACAAAACAATGCGACGATTATAGGCATCTTCTGTATTAAGTGACTGAACCTTAGATTGTAGAAAAGACAAATTGTGAAACATAAGAGATCAACGATCGTATGCGTACTGTAGAAACTCCAATCATTCAGAGATCATATCCGCCTAAAAATGGAACTGAGCCTTTGAAACAAGCATTCACAAATCCATACAAAGGCATCGGAAGGTAGAAAAGAATACCATGTATGTGTGAGGAGCAGATAGAACCTAGATACGTAAAAATTCATACAAAACATAAGACAACATCCAAGATCATGCATGGCTACCAAGGATGGAACTGACAAAAGAAATCCAACACACCAAATTTCAAAAGTATAATGGGACCTTAGAGAACTCACCCTCCAAAGCTCGCCATAGGTTTTGAGAGATTGAACCAAAAGCTTAGATAATTACGAGAATCAATCAACCTTACGGAAAAACGAGCTGCAACGAAGAAACCCAAAAAAGGAATGCAAGAGCAGATGGGGCACAGCACGCCTGAAAAGCGTATAACATAAGGAACACAAGTCAACCATAGATAATCCATTGAGATTCCAAAATTGAGAAGAGAACAAGAGAATGATAGAACCTCCTCATCCCTTTTTCTAGTTTCCACTTAAATATCTAGGGATAGCATTTCAAGTTAACTTGATGAGTAAACGCGACTAAGAATCCTCAGAAATCCAAAGGCCTTAGGTGCGAGTTTAGGTATCAAAATTTGATACTGAATCCTTGGGTACAAATTCATATACCCTAAATAGCACAAAAGGAAAGACCTAACATACATCAAATCACTTCAGGGATTTGTCGAATCTTCTAACATGATAGAATCCCCTATTTCTATGAGCCGCCTAAAGCAGGACTCCGCCTTTAGACTCACTATTTCATCTCTAGCCAAACTTCAAAAAAAAAATAAAAAACCGTGAACTCGAAAAACTGTAAAAGAGGAATAGAAACCTGAAAACCACAACCATCAAAGCCATTCCAAGAAACCAAACAAAATGAAAGAGCTACCCAAAAACAAACATAGCATATGGGTAACCAAGTACAACGCCAGGAACACAAGTAGACGATAATTATAGGCATTTTCTGTATTAGGTAACTGAACCTGAAAAACCCAGAAAAATCTAACGAGATATACATACACAAAGATTGCAAGAAAGACAAAACGCGAGGCATAAGAGATCAATGATTGCATTCATACTGAACATAAGAAGACTGATGAGAACCCAAAAAAAGAAAAAAGAGAAGAGAGAAACAAATGGGTGAGATGGCACCCCGTGAACTGTTTTTAATTATTTGCTTCTAAGAATCCATACACAAGACTACAGAGCAATTTGAAAGTAAAAAAAGCAGATGGGCCAGCAAGTACAACGCCAAAAGTAAAAAAAGTCGACCGTAAATAATCCTCCTAGAGCGTATAGAAAAAAGTCCATTACTAGGGAAGGAATCGTATGCTCTGTTAATATTCGATTAAGAGCAGAGACCATGAGAAAGAACCTCCTGATCATTTTCTACTTAAATATCTAAGCACAACATTTACATCAAGGATGTACAGAGAGTGAGTAATGACAGACAAACTAAGAAAGTGATAAGTATTACAGGGTTTACGTCAGAGGCAGGGAGAGGGGA